>NC_007091.3:4137142-4247142 GCF_000004695.1 Dictyostelium discoideum AX4
TCTTGGTTGTTTTCTCCATCTTGGTTGTTTTCTCCATCTTGATTATTTTCACCACCATCTTGGTTATTTTCACCACCATCTTGGTTGTTTTCACCACCATCTTGATTATTTTCACCACCATCTTGGTTATTTTCACCACCATCTTGATTATTTTCACCACCATCTTGATTATTTTCACCACTATCTTGGTTGTTTTCACCACCATCTTGGTTGTTTTCACCGTCTTGGTTATTTCCATGACCATCTTGGTTGTTTTCACCACCATCTTGGTTGTTTTCACCACCATCTTGATTATTTTGATCACCTTGATTATTTTCACCACCTTGATTGTTTTCATCACCTTGATTATTTTCACCACCTTGATTGTTTTCATCACCATTTTGATTGTTTTCACCATCTTGGTTATTTTCACCACCTTGATTATTTTCACCACCTTGATTGTTTTCATCCCTATTTTGATTTTTGTTTTGGTCATCACCAGCTTGATTATTATTATTATTATTATTACTTTGATTATTATTTTCATCTTTTTTTGGTTCTTGTTTTTTAGGAATAATACCAACTGATTGTGCAAAATTACTAATACCTGATCCGACAGCTTCAACACCCTCGTCAGCCAATTTACCACTTCCACCTCCAATTTTTTCCATTGTATCTGAGAAAATGGCACCTCCTGTAACAATCCTAATAGGGTTAAGAGCATCTGCAACTTTTCCACTTCCACCTCCCACTGTTTCAAAAATACCTGGTTTATCATTGGTATTGGTTGATGTTTTGGTTGGTGTTGTTGTGGAAGTGGTGGTAGTAGTAGTTGTTGGTTTTGGTGTTGTAGTTGTAGTTGTAGTTGTAGTTGGTGTTGGTGTTGGTGTTGGTGTTGGTGTTGGTGTTGGTGTTGGTGTTGGTGTTGCTTGAGGATCACCTGGGTTTGAACCAAATTGCTTTCTCTCATCATCAGTTACTATAAATTTTTTATAATTATTATTTTTATTATTATTATTAGTAAATCTGATATATTTTGGATTATAATTATTATTTTTTAAAATATATTATAAAAATACAAACATTTATAGGTATTATAAAACTTATCATCATTTGAAATTTTATCTTCAGTTTGTTTAATTTCTTTTTGAATATTTTCCAATTCGGCATTTCTCAAATTTTCTTTTACACTTGGAACAATAGCGTTAAATACCGAACCAACCAAACCTCCAGAATTACTATGCCCATGATTTTTAACATCATCATATTTTTTCTTTAATTCTGCAATTTTTTTATTATCCTCATCATCTAATATTATTAAAATTATTATTATTATTATTATTATTATTATTATTATTATTATTATTATTATTATTATTTTTATTATTATTATTATTATTTTTTTATTTTTTTATTTTTTATTTTTTTTTAAAAAAAAAAAAAAATAAATAAATAAATAAATAAATAAATAAATAAATAAATATACGTACGATTTGGTGGCAAACCTCCATTTGCAGCAGTTTTAGTAAAACCAAGAACTTCTTTAATATCTTCCATTTTTTTTTTATTCTCTTCTATTGTGTCTTCATCAACATGTTTAGGATTATGAATTATATCATTTTCCTCGAAGGGTTTCATAACTTCTTTGAATTCTTTAACATTTTTTTCCAAATTTTTATTTTCTTCAACAAGTCTTTTATATTCAGAGATATCACCACTTTGTCTTTTTTCAATATCAGTTATTCTTGAATTTGTTTTATCCAATAAATTTTGAAATATTTTTTTTTCATTGTCAGTTTTTGCATTTTTGACTGAATTTGAATAAGTTTGTTTTTCATTGGTCAATCCAATCATTTCTTTTCTATCCTTTTGATTTTGAACCATTCTATCATTTCTATCTTTAGTTTCTTTTTGTCTTTTTTCTTGTATTTCTCTATTTTTATTATTTTCTTCTATGGCATGTGTAACTGAAGGAACAATTGCTTTTGCAACTGCATCAAATATTGTCATTTTTTAATAAAATAATAAAATAATAAGAATAGATTATTTATTAAAGTAATACAATTATTAACTTTAAAATAACTTTTTTTTTTTTTATTTTATTTTATAATTAAAAAAAAAAAAAAAAAAAAAAAAAAAAAAAGAATAATAATAATAATAATTTAAAATTAAAACTAAATAAATTTTATATACTCTTTAATAATTAATATTGGAAGGTTTAATTTAAAAATAAATAAACCTTTCATATCTCCTCAGTTTTTTATAAAAATAACAACAATAAAAATTGAGATAGCACAACCCAAAATTTATCTGTTTTGAAACTTTTTTTTAAAAAAAAAAAATAATATCATCATAATTGTTATCAAACTGTTTTTTTATTTTATAATCTGTTGTTTTTTTTTTATATTAAAAATAAGAAATAAAAAATAAAAATAAAAAAAATATAAAAAAAAAATATATGGTGATATGATATAATTTTATATACAAGTATAAACTATAAAAGGAAAAAGTAGAGGCTAAACTATTTAGTTGAAACTATTTAATAAATGCCATACAAATATTTGTGTTTTTTTTTATTTTTTATTTTTTTTATTTTTTATTTTTTTTATTTTTTATTTTTTTTATTTTTTTTTTCTTTTATCGATGAAAATATGAATTATGAATTTTAATTAGTTTACCAAAAAGGGAATTTTTTTTTTTTATTTTTTTTATATTTTAATGAAGAAAAAATTGGTATTTGTTTAAATAAACCATTGAATAAATAGGTTGTAGAAAAAAATAAAAAAATATGAAAAAAAAAAAATCAACAACCAATAATTATAACCACAACCAATAACAACCAACAAACACAACAGCCGCCAATTGGGAAGAATAGTAATGGTAATAGAAGTAATAGAAATAGCGTTAATTAGTAACAACAACTAATAATAACTACATCCAATAACAGCCAACAAACACAATAGCCGCCACTAATTCTATTTACAATATAATCAAATCGAACAAACAATGGAAATGTGTTGTTTTCACCACCATCTTGATTGTTCTCATCATCTTGGTTATTGTTTTCACCATCTTGATTGTTCTCATCATCTTGGTTATTTCTTCATCTTTATTATCTTCTTCATCTTGATTATTTTCATCACCATCTTGATTATCTTCACCACCATCTTGGTTATTTTCACAAAAAAAAAAAAATAAATAAAAAAAAATTAAAAAAATTAAAAAAAATAATAATAATTATTATAATTAAAGGTTAATAAAAAATGACAACAAATTAAACTTTAACATTCTTCAACAATTAATATTTGAAGGTTTAAAATAATAAACCTCTCAAATCTTCTCATTTCTTTATAAAAATAACAACAATAAATTTGTTGGCATTAATTTTATAAAACCCCAAATTAATCTGTTTTGGAACTTTATTTTTTTTTTTTTATTTTTTATTTTTTTAATAATAATATAATTGTTATATGTGAAAAGTAAAAAATTGTGTTGAAAAAATAAAAAAACAATGCTACCCATACAAATCCAAAACACCTTTTTTTCAACACAATGTTTTTTGATTATGCCATTATTCCAACAAATCTGTTTGTTTTTTTTTTTTTTTTTTTTTTTCTTAAAAATAGAAATAAAAAAAAAAAGAATTAAAGAAAATATAGAAAAATGAAATAATTTAATATAAACCAAAGATCACAATTGAAAATTAAAATTTGCACGGCATTTATTTCTAACCGGAGTTTTTTTTTTTTTTTTTTTTTTTTTTTTTTTTTTTTTAATTTTTATTTTTTAATTTTTATTTTTTTTTATTTTTTTTTTTATTTTTTTTATTTTTTGGTAATTTTGATTCCTGGGTCAAAAAAAGATGACCACATTTGTTGATGAAATAAAAAATTTTAAGGGTGATTATAAAAATATTTATTCATATATTGAAAAACAATTGGTTTATTTTTACCATCTGTCAATTCAACATAATGATAAAGACTCAAAAAATTTGTTTAAAGAATCAGTTGAGTCAATTTCATTAATATGTAGTGACAATGATGATATTTCTCTCTCAATTTCAATCTTAAACTCTTTTAAAACTTTTTTAATAAAAAAAGTAGAAATTAATGAAAATAGTAATGAAAATTCAAATAATCAATTACTTGTAAGTTTTTTTTTTTTTTATTATTTTATAATTTTAATTTTTATTATTAACCAGCGATTTTTATTTTTATTTTTATTTTTATTTTTATTTTTATTTTTTTTTTATATTAGTCCATAGATTTAGGGTTATTAAATATTTATAAATGGATAATTAGTGGATTATTTAATAAAAAACTTGTTAAAATTAATTATCATAAAAATCAAATTAATTCATCACAATTTTCTCAATTAAGAGAATTAGTTGAAACAGTTTTAATTTTATCAATAAAGTTATTAGATATACCAGAATTTCTTAAAACTATTGAAGAACAAAGTAAGTTTTTTTTTTTTTTTTTTTAATCATACAAACATATTTGTATTTAATACTAATTCTATCAAAAAAAAAACAAAAAAAAAAAAAGAACAATTTAATAATGAAAAAGAATATATTGATAGTATAAAAAGATCAAATTTATTTACAGATAGAATTATTATAATATTTGAAATTATTTTTCAATTTTTTAATAGTGAAATTGATAAAAATAGTATATTAAATTTAGAAATTAAAAATACTTCCTTAAATCAATTATTTTATAGAATATTAGAATATAAAATAATAAATGATAATAATAATAGTAATAATAATAGTAGTAAAAATAGTGATATAATTTCAAAACATTGGACAAATTTAGAAATTTCAAATATTTGTAATGAATTATTAATAAAATTCCAACTATATTATTCAAGAAAGTATGAATTCATTACAAACTTATTAGAATATTATAAATGGTCAAGAACGACAACAGAGATACATTTTAAGTTATTAGGATCATTAGAAGATAATGAAAATAGATGGAAATATAATTCACCCTATATTCATTCCTTTCAAATGTTTATTCAATCATTAAAAACAACAACAACAACAACAACACCATCATCATCACCATCATTATCATCATCGGATGACCATTTATTTGAATACCTTTATACAACATCACCAATCCAATCACATCGTCTTATATTATCAATAATTTTTAATTTATTAGATTGTACTTCCAATGATATTAAATTTATTGGTATCGACATTTTAAATTATTTAAAATTAAATTTTAATAATAATAATCATTTTAAATCATTTTTAATAATTGATAATAATAATAATAATAATAGAGATATTTATATAAAATTATTTGATATTTTTAAATTATTTGAATCAGTTAATCAAAATGATGTATTTAAATGTGCACATTTATTATTTGATTTATTATTAATATTATATCCAATAAATTTAAATAATAATAATAGTTTAATTCATCCAAATTTTAAAATAATAACAAATAATAATAAAAATAATAATAGTAATAATAATAATTTAAAAGAAATTACAATTTTTAATAATAATTTTAAAAAATATCAAGATATAATAATGTTATTAATTTCAATATTAGTTAATCAACAACAACAAGAGCAAAAAGAAATTGAATCAATTAAAAAATTAATAATATTAAAAGAATGTAATAATAGAATTTTTAAAGAACTTGGTTTACATTGTATACAATTTTTCAATTTATTAATACCATCATTATTAGAAAATCTTGGAACTTGTTCAATTAAATCTGATCAATTATTAATTTTAGAAATTTTAAATTCTTTAGATGAAATTATTAATTATTGTTGGTTACGAATTATAAATTCAAATTATTCAATTGATATAATAAATTCAATTTCTCCATTATACAGTAATAATAATAATAATAATAATAATAATAATAATAATAATAATAATAATAATAATAATAATAATAATAATAATAATAATAATAATAATAATAATAATAATAATAATGAATCATCCAACGTATATAATAATATTATAATATCAATTCTAGATAGATTATCATTTTCATTTAAAAAATTAAACAAATATGATAAATTCATTGGCATTTTTAATAATGAAAGTAATTTAAAAAATAATATCGATTTCTTTAATTTATTCATCGAAAAATATAATAAATAATAAATAGATTTAGGATTTAATTTTTTTTTTTTTTTTTTTTTTTTTTTTTTTTTTTTTTTTTTTAAATGATTAATTTCTTTGTACAGTGTTAAAATATATAAAGAAATAATAGTTTATTGTATGTTTCTTTTTTTTTTTTTTTTTTTTTTTTTTCCCAAAAGCACCAGTTTTTTTTTTTTTTTTTTTTTTATTTACAAAAGATTATTTCGATGTTTTTTGGAAAAAATAAATAAAAATAAAAAAAGAGGATGCAATACAATTGTTGAAAGGATTTTATCTCCATAATCCAAATCCTCTCCAACCACCACGACCACCAGATTGTGGAACATCATCAAATGTACCACTACCACCAAAATTGGATCCACGTGAGTTCACTAATTCTGATTAAAAAAAAAAAAGAAAATAAGTAAATATAAATTTTTTTTTCTTTTTGTAGATTTTATGAAATTACCATTGATTTGACAGTGCATAGCTTAATTATTACTATTATTATATTTACAAATTTAAAAAAAAAAAAAAAAAAAAAAAAAAAAAAAAAAAAATGAAAAATAAAAAAAAATGAAAAAATGAAAAAATGAAAAAAAAATAATGAAAAAGATTTGTGATCAAAAGATATTTATTTTTATTAGTAATTTTTTTATTTTTTTCACCTAAAATTTTTTTTTTTTTTTTTTTTGACACAAAAAATCACTTTGTTTCGTTGAAATAATTTTTTCAAAATCACAAATAATTCTGCAAAGATAAACGTTAATTTTTTTAAAATAAAAAAAACAATGGTCACCACAACAAAACAACTCTAAAAAAAGATAATATGGGGTTTTTTTTTTTGGTTTTAATTTTTTTTTTAAATTTTAATTGTAAGGTTTTTTAATTTTTTTTTTTAATTTTAATTTTAATTTTAATTTTAATTTTTACCCTTTTGAAACCGGGTTTTTTTTTTTTTTTTTTTTTTTTTTTTTTTTTTTTTCAATAATAATTACAAAAAGATATAATTAATTTAAATATTTTTTATTTTAATTATTATTATTTTTATTTTTTTTTTTTTTTAATATGAAAAATATAATTATTTTTATTTTTTATTTTTATCTTTTATTTTTTAAAAATAAAGAATGTTATGGTCTTGAAATGACAATTTTTATTGAATTTGATAGTGTTCAAATATATAACAATTTTGAATGTGGTGGGTCACTTGAAATTGAATTGAAAAATGGTACATTTTGGCAAAATAAAACAGATCAATATCCACCATGTAAATCATTTTATGATGCATCACAAAGAATTTCGCAGTATAATAATTATTTAAAAAAATATAGAAATGTGAAAACAATAGTTTTATTAAATTATGATTGGAAAAATGTAATTTTAAAACCATCTGCAGGATTTTATATTCAAAATAATTGTTTCTTTCAAATTAAACTTTTAAATGATACAAATTCAAATACAATTTCAATTGATGGTCAAAATTTAAATTATTATATTGCGTTTATTACAATTGATTTTAATGTAAATAATGAATTATATTGTGATGATGGTGAACAACCACCACAACAAACACAACCACCACAACAAGAACAACAAGAACAAATAATTATACCAGTAAGATTTAAATTAGAAAATTTTAAATTAATAAATTTTGATAGTGAATTCATATTGGTTCAAAAAAGTTATAAAGAATTTAAATTTAAAAATAAATATCAGTTTGTTTCATTTCAATTAAATTCAATAATTACAAGTAAATCAAGTTTTTTATATGAAAGTACTTTACATGATGATGATTTTCAAATTCAATATTTAATAAATGATTGTCATTTTTCAAATAAATCTAGTGAAAATGGTTTTATAATATTAGGACATGACCCATTCATTATTAATAATTGTACATTTAATAATATAAAATCAGGATTACCAATTATATATATTGATAATTTATCAATTACCAATTGTTCATTCAATAATATAATAGTTATTGGTAATAATAAATCTATCATTGAAGTTGCTAATTTTGGATCATTTAATAATATAAAATTTAATAATTTTACAAGCCAAACATTATTATTACAATCATTAGATTCAATTACATATAATGAAAGTTCATTAAAATTATCAAATATTCAAATAAATAATAATAATAATAATAATTTATTTAATATTAATTTTAAAAATGATAATAATTATTTTAATAGTTTTGTAGAATTAAACCAAATTTTTATAAATAATTCATTAAATAATTTAATTTTAATTTTAAATACATCAAAATCATTTATTATTGTTGATAATGATTCATTAAATACCTTTTTATTAAATTCAAAATTATTATTTAATGGTACAAATAATATTATACTTTTAAATAATAAAAATTATTCAACTATTAAAGAACAATTAGAATTTATAAATAATTTAAATAACTGTACTAATTGTTTATTTTCAATAAATGGTCATAATATTAGTACAACTATAATTAAAAAAGATTCTTCGGAGTTTAAATTAGATGGTGATTCATATAAAGAAAACAAAGGTTTTAATAAGATGTTTTAACAAAGTTAGGTCTGTTTTGTTTTGTTTTGTTTTTTGTTGATTTTTTTTTTTTTTTTAATTAAAAAAGGCAGGAGTGGTGAGGGAAAAAAAAAAAAAAAAAGGGATGGGGGAGAAGAAGAAGAGGAGGAGGAGAGGTAGAGGTTGGGGTGGAGTGTAAAAAAAAAAAAAAAATTTTAATTATTTAGTTAAGTTTTTTTTTTTTTTGTCCTTTGCTTCTGTTGTTTTTTTTTTTTCACCCTTTTTTCTTTTTTTTTTTTTTTCCCAACTTTTGATTTTAAATATCGGAACCAAATGTATTTTCACCGCTATAGCAAATATATAAAAAGCCATCTTCATCTTTATGAGCGTCATATATTGAGGATAAAAGTTGACTTGATGGTGGTAAGTTATTCTTATTTACAAATAAAAAAATTGCCTTTTGTTCATTATGATCGGAATCATCTAAATGTTTTCTAATTTCCATTATAAAATTCTATTTTTTTTTTTTTTTTTTTTTTTTTTTTTTTTTTTTTTTTTTATTAATTGGTTAGTATCCTACTTTTTTTTTTTTTTTTTTCCTATTGTACATACAGTTATGACCATATTTGATGGTGCAAGGAATTTCTTTTTATTAATATCTGGTACATCACTATTTGCAGCTCTTTCGACAATAATCTAAAAAAAAAAAAAAATAATAAAAAAAAAAATAAATAATAAAAAACAATTAGACTATTTTGAAATTTAAAATTTAAAAATAATTTATAAATAATAATAATAATACACATACTGGTAATCTATCCTTATATCTATTTCTAATTTTTGATGATATTAATTTTCTTTTTTCTGTTACAATAAAAAAAAAAAAAAAAAAAATGTATTAGTGTGTGGGAAATTTTTTTGGGTGGATAATAATAATAATAATAAAAAAAAAAATAGAAAAAAAAAAAATACATACCAAGAGAGTACTCTTGTTTGAATGATTTTGAAAGTAAGGCCATATTTATATAGTTTTTTTTTTTTTTTTTTATATTTACAAATTTTTTTTTCTTCTCTTTTCTTTCTTTTTTCTTTTTTCTTTTTCCTTTTTTTTAGTTTTTTTTTTTTTTTTTTTTAATTTTTAAATTTCAAAAAAAAAAAAAAAATAAAAAAATATATTTATATATCCTAAATTATTGTTTTATTATTGTTGAATTTTTTATTTAATGGTTTCTAAATTTTATTTAAAATATATATTACTATTATTTTTAATATGACAAGAAGACAATAACAAAAAATATAAGAAAAAAAAAAAAAAAAAAAAAAAAAAAAATTTTTTTTAAAAACCCCCAAAAAAAAAAAAAATAAAAATAAAAATAAAAATAAAAATAAAAATTAAAAAAAATTAAAATTAAAATTAAAAAAATTAAATTTAAGAAACACCCAAATTTTTAAAAAACAAAATATCACCTATTTTTTTGAAATGAGAGGATGTTATCAGATAAATTCAATTTTTTTTTTTTTTTTTAAAATATAAACTAATAATAACAATGTGGAATAATACACACTATGACACCAAAATAATAAAACCCAGGGTTAAAAACAACATTTATTAAATATAATAATAATGTTTTTTTTTTTCTTTTTATAGTTTTTTTTTTTTTTCTTTTTATAGTTTTTTTTTTTTTTTTCGATCAATCAAAAAAATAACAATAGAAATAAAATTTTTTTTTTTTTTTTGGTAAAACGAGGAAATTATTCAAAATTTATTATAATTATTTTATTCAGAGAAAAAAAAGATTTTTTTTTTTTTTTTTGAATCATTTCTAAAACATATAATCTTTTTTTTTATTTTTTTATTTTCAAATTATTATTATCCTAAAAATAACTAATTTTATTATTATTGTTTTATATTTTATTTGTTTTTTTTATCTGTTTTTGGATTTTTTTTTTTTTTTTTTTTTTTAAACTGATAAAATTTAAATTGGTTAGATTTTTTTTTTTTATTTTTTTTTTTTAATAGTTATTTTTATTATAATTTTTTATTTTTATTTTTTTTTTTTTTTATTTGTTATTTTTACTATAATTTTTAATTTCAAAAAAAGTCTTTTTTCAAAAAAAAAAAAAAAAATTTCAAAAAAAAAAAAAAAAATAAAACTTTTTTAATAAAGATTAACTACCCCCTCCCCACAGCACCACAACAAACGAATAAGAAATTAAAATAGAAACAAACACACAGAAAATAAGCTAAAAATAAAAATAAAAACAAAAAACAATAAATACATATAAAATAAAATAAAATAAAATAGAGATAAAAAAAGGATACTTTATGTAATTGTAAATTTACATAATGATACAACCATCAGACAATGATAAAAATAAAAAAAATGATAAAAAAAATGAAAAACTAAAAGAAAAAGAAAAAGAAAAAGAAAAAGATAAAAAATCTAAACCAATAAAGAAAAAAGATTTTGTAATATCAGCACCAACAAATTTTAGATCATTTGATGATCCTGTACCAATACAACAACAACCACAACCACAACAAGAACAAGAACAAGAACAAGAACAAGAACAACAACAACAACAACAACAACAACAACAACAACAACAACAACAACAACAACAACAACAACAACAACAACAACAACAACAACAACAACAACAACAACAACCACCACCATTACCAAATAAAAGTAATTGTAAACTTTTACCAAATAATAATAATATAGATAATGATGAAAATGATGATAATGAAAAAATTTATTTTAAAGTTTCTAAAGAATTATTAGAAGATGTAAAGAAATGGGAGAATAAAAAACAAGAATATAGTAAATCAATTGATTCATTATTATTAAAGAAACAAGAACAATTGAATCAAATATTTCGAGACTATTTATTAGAGATGAGACCAATATTGGATAAACATTTTGCAAATAGTGATGAAATGATGGTGGATGAGAAATTAAAGAAAGAGATATTAGAGAATGAAGAACAAAGAATTCAACAAGTTCAACAGAAACTATTTGGTTCAAAGAATGCGTCAATACTAACCATTGAGTCAAAGATTCGATTAAAACGTCGAGAAATCGATATGCACAATAAGATCACACTGATTCAATCAGTGGTGAGGGGTTGGTTAGCAAAGAGACGTTATAAAAAGTTACGTTCAAATTTACAAAGACGTCAATTATGTTTACAAGAGATTGTTGAAACTGAACGAAAATATGTTGAATCATTATCATTAATGATTCGATTATTCTTAGTACCATTACAAACTTCAAAAAAAGATTTATTATCACCAATTGAAATTCAATCAATTTTTGCAAACTCTTCTGTAATCTATGGTGTACATAAAGAATTATTAGATACTTTAGAATTATCTTTAAAATTTAATAATGGTAATGGAATTGGTGGTATTAATGGTTATTGTAATAATAATAATAATAATAATAATAGTGGTGGTAGTAGTGGAGATAATTGTAAATCAATTGCTGAATGTTTTTTATCATTATCACCATTTTTAAAATTATATACACAATATATAAATAATTTTAATAATGCATCATCAACATTAATTGAATGTAAGAAAAGGGATTCTAAAATCAATCAATTCTTTTTCAAAGATAATAGAGATAATGTACAATTGGGTAAGAGGGATTTCTTGGATTTACAAATTCAACCAGTACAAAGAATACCAAGATATAAATTATTGCTCTCTGAGTTGTTATCATGTACACCAACCGATCATAAAGATTATGAACTTGTAAAGAAAGCATTATCAGTCATTCAAGAACTTGCATTAAATATCAATGAAAGTAAAAGAACAGCTGAAGGTTTAGAGAAAATCATTTTAATTCAAAGTTGTTTAACCAAATTCATAGAATTAGTTAAACCACATCGTCGTCTAATTAAAGATGGTCCATTATTATTTGAAAGAAGGGGTAAATTAAAAGAACGTTATTTATTCTTATTTAATGATAGTTTATTATTATGTAAAAAATTAAATAATATTTTATCAACATCTGATCATAATTCAATTTCTTCATCAAGTAGTGGTGGTAGTAGTGGTAGTAATAATAATAATAATAATAATAATAGTAATAGTAATAATAGTGTAAACTCATTTTCAAGTATAATTAGTGGTAATTTTAATTCAGAAATTAGATTCTTACCAATTAGTTTTATGGATATGAATAATGTTATAGTATTACCAACTCAAGATCCAGAGTATCAACATGGTTTTGCTATACTTGGTAATGAACATCTTTATTTCTATTCAAAGAATGCAATTGAACAGCATGAATGGTTATTGATTCTAAAAGAAATCTCAAAAGAATTGGATCAGAATTTAAATTCACTTAGAAAAGAAACCTCTGAATTGGATCTAAAAGATTCAATGTTAAATCCATTAGTAAAACAACATGATAGCAATAGAGATTCTTTATTATTAGCTACTTCAATTACAAATCCAAAAAGACAATCAAAAATTTTATTAGAACAACAACAACAACAAATTAATAGTCAACCAAGAGTAGTTGAAAGATATAGTGGTAGTAATTTAAGTAATAGTGGTGGCAGTAGCAGTCCATCACCACCAATAAACAGAAGTAATGGTAATGGTAATGGTGGTAGTTATAATAATTCACCAATAACACAATCTCAAATTTTACAACCACCACCATTATCTTCTGTTCAAACTATATCTTCACCACCACCATTTATCTTACCTCAACAACATCAGCAGCAACAACAACAACAACAACAACCAATTACTGATTTAACAATTAGAGAATTATTATTAATTTATAGTGAAATTAATGAATTACAAAAAGAAATGATTAATCCAAGTAATCAATTTGAATTATTATTTAATGGACAATTGGGTCAAATTAATATGATTAGACAACAATATCCAAATGTTGAAATGATTTATAATAAATTAACACAAATTCTACATAGATTATCAACATTAAAGAATCAATCAAATTCATTACTTTCAAATCAAAATACACTTCAATCATTACAAAATGTAATTGTTCAAGGTAAAGATCATATTGGAGCCTATAATGAATGGATTAAAAGAACTTATCCAATGGGTGCTTCTGATCCTTCCTCAACTCAACCTCGTTTCTTAACTATTAATTTTATGAAATGGTATAATAATTTACATACTGTTTGGGGTCAAATTTTAGATTTAAAACAACAATTATAATAATAATCAATAATAATATATTTTTAATAAAATCTTTTTTATTTATTTAACAAATTATTTATTTACTTGGTTTTTAGAATATTCGGACATCTATTATTTTTTTTATTATTTTTTATCTTTTTATAACTTTTTATAACTTTTTACCTGCTCTTGATAAATAACGAGCTAATAATGGTACAGTGATTAAAGTGAGTGGAGTACGAACTACTGTTGAAATTTTTGTACAAGCAAATGCAACAGCAAATGCACCTAAACTTGGGTTAACAGCATTACGTGGAATATGTAAAAAGTCAAGTGCATTGTTGATATCAACACCTGATGAGAATAATACATAGAAACTACCCATTGTTGCGAAATAAATACCAAAATGAACTATTAATGCCAATTTACCATATTTGCTAAACATATATTTAATTTTTTCACCTGTACTTAATTTTTTTAATTTCTCTTTTTCATCAATACCATCATCATCATCGTCGTTGTCTTTTTTATTCTCTTTTTCATTTTTTTTTTCATTATCTTTTTCATTATCTTTTTCTTGTTTTGGTGAATTTGGTAAATTTGATGATGATGAGAATTTTCTAATATTTGATACTATTGGTAAAATTGAATTATTTGAAAATAATGATATATTATTATTATTTAATTTATTATTTTTATTAATACCAATACTTGTATTAAATAAAGATTTGTTATTATTATTTTCATAGCACAATGGTGTAATAATTTTATTACTATTATTATTATTATAATTTAATGGTTTATTTGAAAAATTTCTATATAAATAATTTGTTTTAACAAAAGTGTTAAATGTTCTAATTGATTTTAACATTTTTTTTTATTTTTATTTTTTTATTTTTCAAAATGAATAACAACAAACGGGTTAATAATAAAAATAATAAAAAGATATGAAAAAAATGAAAAAAAAAAAAATTTTTATTTTAAAAAAAATAAAAAAAAAAAAATTAAAAATAAAAAAAAATTAAAGTAAAATAAAAAATCTCAATTTCGGAATGATTGCGTTTTGAAATTCAATTAAAAAAAAAAAAAAGAAATTAGGTCATTAAAATTCTCTTAACCAAATTTTAATTATTATTAATATTTTTATTATTATTGTTATAAAAAAATTATGAATTTTTTCCAAAAATAAAATAAATAAAAAATAAAATACATATCTTTAATTTACAATTATTTAAACATTTTTTATTTTTTTGTTTATTATTTATTTTTTTATTTTTATTGTTGTAATTAAAATTATTTTAAAAATAATTCAAATTTGCCCACTTTTTGTAATTTAGTATATTTTTTATTGGAATTCATATAAAATTAATATGAACGATTTTTGCAATAATTAAAATATTTAATTTTTTTTTTATTTATTTAAATTTATTTTTATTTATTATTTTTTAAATATATAATATTTTAACTTTATATAGTTATAATAAATTGAAAAATTATTTTTTAAAAAGTAAGGACATAATGTTGTACAATTTGTTTCAATTACAATTTTATAAAGTGAAGGATGATCTTGAATGGTTAAAAGTAGGGATTGAATATGATCTTGAGTTATATCATTTGAAGTTAAAAGTGTTAATGTTTTCAAAGTTGTATTTGTTGAAAGGGAATTTAAAATTTGAGAAAATTCTTGTTTACCAATTGAAGCCTTTAAATTTTCAATTGAACCATTTCTATCATTTGTTAAGAGTCTAGAGATAAAAGTATTTACAAACAATCTATTATCATTCAACAATACCAATTTCTTTAAATTTCTTGATTTACCAGAGATATTATTAATTAAATTGTCGATCTCTAAAAGTTGACAACATTTTAAATGAGCTTGATAATCCAAAGTCAATGAGGTTAATCGATTATTTTCACTTATAAAACTTGTGAAAACTGGTGTATTAATTCTCAACTTTTTTAAATTTACTTTCTCTTGAAATAAAAACTCTATAAACTCCCTATTGAATACCCTTGACATATCATCCGATATGAAATCAATTGACAAAGTTTCCAAGGTTTTCTCTTCTTGTAAATACTTTTGAAATGAACCAATATTAAATTTCTCTTGATCAACTACATTAAAGAAAACTATTGATAATGATAAATAAAGTGATCTTAATTTTGGTAACCTTGATAAACCTGAAAAAAATGCTTCACTTGAAATACTACTAAATAAATTTGAATCATCAAATATAATAATTAAATCCTTTAAATTATTTAATCTATTATGATGTAATGAACAAACTAATTCTTGTAACATAAAAATTGATACTGATTCTAAATGTAATGATTTTAAATTTGAAACATTTTTTGATGAAATATATGATCTAATACATGTTGTAGTTGGAGTTGTTGATGGTGATGGTGATGGTGCTGATGATGGTGTTGTTATTACTCCCGATCCCAATGATGACGATGACGATGAGGATGATAATGTACATTTTTGAAATGTTGATGATAATAATTGTGGAATTGTAGTTGTTGACATTACAACAGGTAATTTAATTTGAATTTTATCAGATCTACCACCATCTTCTTCTAAAAATAATAAAGAGAATGATTCTAATCTTAAATTATTTAAACATTTATTTAATTGAGATAATGCCTTAAAACAACATTTTCCATTAAATTGCACTGAAACATTTTTAATGGTATCAACACTTGAAAATAATAATGCTAAATCATTCTCTTCCATACTGTATCCATTATATTCTAATTCAATTGATTCTAATGCTGAAAATAAACATCTAATAGCTGATACTATATTAAAAGATGAATTGGTGGATGTAGTAGTAGTACTTGCAACAGCAGTAGTAGTAGTAGAATTATTATTATCATATGATTGTTGTGATAATAAAGGTATTCTAAATAATCTTTTAAAATCATTTGTTGAGATTTGAATTTTCTTTGGTGAAAATCTAAACAATGTGAATTTATTTAATTTATAGTGATAAAATATATTTATATCTTTTTCTAAAGTCATTGTTTCTTCTGATCTTGTTAAATCTAAATTTTCACTACAATACATTGATATGAAATAATGGAATCTCCAAGACACTAATGATAATGAAATTTTCCATCTTCTACAACTATATGTATCTCTCCAACAAAATCCAACTATTATCTTTTGTATTAAACAATTGTTTAATATATTTTTTATATTTAAATTATGTAATTCTTTTGATGATAATTGACATTTAAAATTATTATTATTATTATTATTATTATTATTATTACTGTTATTATTATTATTTTGTATATTAAAATCCATACTACTGCTGTCGCCTACATTGTTACAAATATTTAGAGATTGAATTTTTGGTTGATTTAATTTGATATTTAAAATATATATATATAATTAAAAAAACAATAATAATAATAATAATAAAAAGAATTTATTATTATTTTTTATTGTTTTTTTGTTTTTATTTTATTTTATTTTATTTTATTTTGTTTATTATTTATTATTTCTTTTTTTGTAAATTTTTTTTTTTTGACAGAATTATTATTATTATTAATATTATTATTGTTCTTGAGAAAATGGGAAAATGGGAAATTTTAATTTTTTTTTATTTTTTATTTTTTATTTAATAACTAAAAATATATTAAAAAAAAAAATAATAATAATAAAATAATAATAATTTATTATTATTATTATAATTATTAAAATATGACAGTATTGTATTACAAATATATGTGAAAATAAGAAAGGAAAAAAAAAAAAAAAAAAAAAAACAAAAAAAAAAAAAATTTATAAAATAAAAAATTCGAAACCCCTTCTGGAACCTGTTTAAAAACCAATTTTTATTTTTATTTTTTTAAATTTTAATTTTTTTTTTTTAAGATTTTTTCGAGACTATAAAAAACCAATTGTTTTTGTTTTAAATCACCAATCCCATTTATTTATGGGAATAATTTTTAATTTTTATTTCCAGAATTAAAAATAATAATATTAAATTTACATTTCGTATTTGAAAAATGCAAATTAACTCATTATTATTATTATTTTTCTATTTTATTTTTATTTTTTTGCAAATTGTTTAAGATCAATTTGGATTTTCTTTCTCGAATATTCATTTTCTCAAATATAAAACAATAAAAAAAAAAAAATAATAAAAATTAAAAAAAAAAATAAAAAAAAAAATAAAAAATAATGTGATGATTTTAAATCAAACCAGATTTTTTTTTTTTTACTTCAGAAGAAAGTTCTGAATTTAAAACCTAATTTTAGTATTTTCCCTAAAAAGAAAATTTAATATTATTTTAATTTAACAAACCACCTTCTCTAAAAAAAAAAAAAAAAAAAAAAAAAAAAAAGAAAAAAACCTTCAAATTCTGAATTGTTCTGGCACTGTTTTGGAACCAATTGATTATTTCCTTTTTTTTATTTTATTTATAAATTAAAATCATTTTTATATATTTTAATATTTCCTTATTATACAACACTACTTTTTATTTTAAATATTTTTTTTTTTTTAATATTTCCCAAATTTTGATAGCCTTTTTTTTTTTTTTTTTTTTTTTGATTGTTTTGAAAATTTTTTTTTTTTTTTTTTTTTTTTTTTTTTTTATTTCCCCTTTTATGTGCCTTGTGTTTTTCTTTTAACCTGATTGGGATAACGCCTTTTTTTTTTTTTTTTTTTTTAATTTAAAATTAAATTAATATTTTTAATTTTTTAATTTTTTTCTAAGTTTTTCTTCCCACACGCAATTACAATTGTGTTTTTTTTTTTATTTTTTTTTTAATTTTTTTTTAATTTTTTTTTTTTTTTTTTATTTTTTTTTTATTTTTTTTTTATTTTTTTTTTATTTTTTAATTTTTTTTTTTTTTTTTTGGTTTTTTTTTTTATATTTTTTTTATATTAATAAAAAACTTAAATGTTTATTTAATAAATAAGATATTTCTTTTTATGCATTCAACACTAATATCATAGTGCTCAAAATCAAAACCAATAAAACTTAAATAAATATAATTTTAAAAAATAAAATAAAATAAATAAAAAAAATAATCATCACGATACCCTTTTATAATATTACGTAAAATTTTCACATATAAAATTACAAATCTTTAAAAATAAAAAATAAAACAAATTAAACAAAAATGCCTTTATTTGAAACAATTAAACATACATACAAGTAAGTATTATTACTTTTTAATAAAATAATAAATAAATAAAAAAAAAAGAATTTTAAAAAAAAAAACAAATAATAAAAAAAAAACAAATAATAATAAATAATAAAAAAAAAAAAAAAAAAATTCAATATTAATTATTTATTATTAATTAATAATAATAATAATAATAATAATAATAATAATAATAATAATAATAATAATAATAATAATAATAATAATAATAATAATAATAATAATAATAATAATAATAATAATAATAAAAAAGACATTTATGGTCAGATGCATCAACAGCAAGTTTTAGAAAATATCCATCACCAGAAAGACCAGATATATTGAGTATAGATATTTTATCAAAAGAGATAGATCCAACAACAGGAGTATTAAAATGTACAAAATTAATTATATGTAAAGGTAATACACCATCATGGCTAAAATCGATTTTAGGATCAGGTGAATGTTTATTCTACGAAGAGACAACAGTAGATCCAAAGAATAAAATTATGACATTAAAGACAAAGAATTTAAATTTCACAAATATATTAGGTGTCGATGAAGTTTGCACCTATGAACAACATCCAGACAATGAGGAATGGACTCTCTTTACTCAAGAGGCAACCGTAACCTCATCAATTTTCGGTGTTGCACGTAAAATGGAAGCTTTTTGTCTCGATCGTTTCGTTGCAAACGCTGGTAAAGGTCGTAAGATCATGGAAGATACAATCATTAAAGTTCAAAAAGAAGCCGAAGAATCTTTAGCCTCTTTCGATAAAACTTTTACCTCAATAAAACATGAAGCTGAACAAAGTTTTGAAAAAGCTTTTTCAACTGCCGAAGATATTTTACCAATCATTAAATTAGATGATAAACAATCACAAACTACTCAAAATACACAATCAAATAATAATAAAAAGAAATAACCCTTTTTTTTTTTTCTTTAAACCTATTTATAAAATAAAAAAAAAAAAAAAAAAAAAAATATTTAAAAAAAAAAAAAAAATCAAAAAAAAAAATTATAATTTATTGTTTATTTTATTTTTTATTATTGTTTTTTTTTTTTTTGATCTTCATTTTTACCAAAATCATAAGATTTTTACATTATTACTATTACCCACTCCCCCTTTTTTTTTTTTAATTTTAATTTTAATTTTATTTTTATTTTTAATTTTTATTTTTCAATTAATATTTCCAAATTTTTTTTTTTTATTAATTTTTATTTTTTATATTTTTTGTTTTATTTTTTTTTTTTTTAATGCAAAGAGTTTTAAATAAAATTATTTCAAAAGATACAATTAATACTATGGGTAAAGTAGCAATTTCTAAAAAAGTTGAAAAACTTAGAACCTTTATGAAGGATCAATCATTATCAGCCTATATTGTACCAAGTGAAGATGCACATCAAAGTGAATATATTTGTGTTAAAGATAAAAGAAGAGAATATATTAGTGGATTCAGTGGTAGTGCTGGTTGTGTTGTAATCACATTAGATAATCAATTATTATGGACTGATGGTCGTTATTGGTTACAAGCTGAAAAAGAATTAGAATCAAATTGGAAAATAATGAAAGATCGTGTTGTTGGTGAACCAACAATTCAAGATTGGTTATTATCTGTAAATAATATTATTTATTTATTTATTTATTTATTTATTTATTTATTTATTAATAATAATTAATAATAATACTAATATTATAAATTTTTATTTTAGAATTTAAATAAAGAAAATAAAGTTGGTATTGATAGTAGATTAATTTCAAAAGGTTATTATGATAGTATGAAATTAGTATTAAAAGAGAAATCAATTGATATTAAATTTGATGAAGATGGTGAAAATTTAATTGATAAAGTTAGAGAAAGTTTTAAAGATGAAGAGGAAATACCAGAGTATCCAAAGAATTCAATTTTCTTTTTAGAGGATAAATTCACAGGTAAACAATCCAATGAGAAATTAAAAGAGATTAGAGAAGAGATGAAGAAACAATCAGCTGATTTAATGGTGGTTTCAGCATTGGATGAAATCGCTTGGTTATTAAATTTAAGAGGTTCAGATATCTCTTTTAATCCAGTGTTTTTATCATATGTTGTAGTTGAACATGAAAAAGTTACACTTTTCGTTGACGAGAGTAAATTAAATGATAAAACTAAATCACAATTACCAAGTGGTATTGCAATTTCACCATATAGTTCAGTTTTTGAATATTTAAGAAACTCTGATAAACAAGGTAAAAAGATTTGGATTGATCCACGTTCAAGTGTAGCTTTGTATAATTGTGTATCAATTTCAAATTTACTCGAAAAGATTAACCCAATTCTATTGTCAAAAGCAATTAAAAATGAAACTGAAATTCAAGGTATGAAGAATGCACATATTCGTGATGCCGTTGCATTGATTCAATTCTTGGCATGGATGGAAGAGGAGATCGTAGAGAAATCTGATGAAACTTCTCATACTGAATATAGTGTATGTGAGAAATTGGAAGGTTTCCGTCGTCAACAAACTGATTTCGTTAGTCTTTCATTCGATACAATTTCATCAATAAATGCAAATGGTGCAATCATTCACTATAAACCAGATGAAACTACATCGGCTACAATTGTGAAAGGAATGTATTTGGTCGATAGTGGTGCACAATATTTGGATGGTACCACTGATGTAACTCGTACACTTCACTATGGTAAACCAACTCAACATGAAATCGATTGTTATACTCGTGTATTACGTGGTCATGTTGGTTTAAGTCTTTTGAAATTTCCAAATCGTGTAAATGGTCGTGATATCGATTGTGTTGCTAGAACTCATCTTTGGTCGGTTGGTTTGGATTATGCTCATGGAACTGGTCATGGTGTTGGTTCCTTCTTAAATGTTCACGAAGGTCCACAAGGTATCTCTTATCGTGCAATCGCCAACCCAACCAATCTTCAAGCTGGTATGACATTAACCAATGAACCAGGTTATTATGAATCTGGTAATTTTGGTATCCGTATTGAAAATGTTATGATTGTTGCACCAGTTACAACTCAATTCAATAATGGTAAATTCATTGGTTTTGATAATATCACTTTAGTACCATATGAACGTAAATTAATTAATTTAGAAATGTTAACAAAAGATGAAATTAACTTTATCAATGATTATTATAAAGAAATTGGTGAAAAAATTTTACCATTAATTGAAAAAACAAATAATCAAAAATCAATTAATTGGTTAAAGAATCAAATTAAACCATTATAAAAAAAAAAAAAGTAAAATAATAAATAATAAATAAATAAATTTTCTTATTAATTAATTCTTTATTGTTTTTTTTATTTATTTATTTATTTTTCTAATTGATTTGAAATCCAAATTGGCCATTCATCAAAATTAATATTTAAAGATTTAATTTCATCAAACATATCAAAAATTGAACGACTCATTGACCAACCCATTTGAGCACCTTGTAATTTAAGAGAACGAGCAATGGCAAAGAAATATTTCTCTCTAATTGTATCGATTTCCAATTGAATTGATTGTAATTTTTCAGAAGATTCATTTGTTTTTTGATTAATATCAATGTGATATTGTTTATTCATTTCTTCAACTTGATATTCTAAATTATCGATTTTACCAGATTTATCTTGTAATTCTTTTTCCAATTGTTTAATATTCAATTCTTGATTTGAGATAATATCCAATTGTTGTTGTAACTCTGAAGAGTCTGGTGATGTATTTAATGATTGAGTCTTTAATCTTTGATTCAATGTATCAATTTCATTCTTCCAACCATCATTCTCTTCTTCCAATTGTTGACATTTCAATTCATTCTCTTGTTTATTCTTATTAAATTGTTGACATAAATCTTGTAATTGTTGTTCTAATTGTTGATTCTTTTCTTTTAATTCATTAATAATTTCTTCTTTTTCTACAATTAATTCATCATTTGAATTTGATAAATCTGGACTAATCATTTGTTGTTGTTGATGTAAAGATGATGAGGATGATCTTTCTTTATAAGATTCTCTTAATTGTAATTCAAGATCACTAATAATTTGTGATTTTTCTATTAATAAATTATCTTTTTCAGATAATTGATTTGTAATTAAATTTAATTGTGATTGAATTTCATTAAAACCTTCTTTTGATAATGAATGAATTTCATTATCTTTTTCATTAATTTTTAAATGAGCATTTGTTAATCTTTCATTTAATGATTTAACTAAATCTTTTTGATCATTAATTTCATTTAAACTTTCATCATAATCATTTATCATTTCATTTAATTCTTGTTCTTTTTCTGATAATTTCTCTGAAATTAATTTAATCTCTTCTTTTAATTCATTAATATCATCATTTTTTTCATTAACTGTATCTTTTTCTAAATTTAATTCATTTTCTAAATCTTGTAATTTTTCTTTTAATTCTTCAATTAATTGTATATTTTCTTCATTATTATTATCATTATCATTATTGATATTTATTTCTTTTTCTTTTTCATTTAATTGATTATTAATATCAATTATTTTATTATTTTGATTTTCAATTTCTTGATCTTTTTCAATTAATTTTAATTGTAATTGATTTAATTCATTTTCTTTTTCACTAAATTGATGATTTACATCAATGATTTGTGAATTTAAATCTAATATTTTATTATTTTTTTCTTCTAATTCTTGTTCTAAATTTTCAAATTTACTTTGTTGATCTTTTGATAATGATTCATTAGTTTGAATTAATTCATTAATTTTATTATCTTTTTCATTAATTTCATTTAGTTTTTCATTTAATTTTGACTGTAATTCATCTAGTGATGATTGATTATTTTCAATTAATTGATTAATTTCATTTTGTTTTTCATTTAAATTTGATTGTAATTCATCTAATGATGATTGATTATTTTCAGTTATTTGATCGATTTCATTTTGTTTTTCATTTAATTTTGATTGTAATTGATTAAGTTTTTCATCTCTTTCAATTATTGAAGATTCAAATGATTTTAATTGATTTTCTTTTTCTTGTAATTGATCAGATAATTGAATTAATTTTGATTGTAATTCATCAGAAGATGATTCATTATTTTCAACTAATTCATTAATTTTATTTTGTTTTTCATTTAATTTTGATTGTAATTCATTAATTTCTTGATGTTTTTCGTTTAATTTTGATTGTAATTCATCAGAGGATGATTGATTATTTTCAATTAATAGATTAATTTCATTTTGTTTTTCATTTAATTTTGATTGTAATTCATTAGAAGATGATTGATTATTTTCAATTAATTCATTAATTTCATTTTGTTTTTCATTTAATTTTGATTGTAATTCATCCAATGAATCTTGATTTGATTTAGTTAATTGAACAAGTTTTTCTTGATTTTCAATGATTATTGAATCTAATGATTTTAATTTTTCATCTTTTTCTTTTAATTCATCAGATAATTGAATTAATTTTGATTGTAATTCATCAGAAGATGATTCATTATTTTCAATTAATTCATTTAATTTTGATTGTAATTCACTAATTTCTTGATGTTTTTCATTTAATTTTGATTGTAATTCATCAGATGATGATTGATTATTTTCAATTAATTGATTAATTTCATTTTGTTTTTCATTTAATTTCGATTGTAATTCATCTAATGATGATTGATTATTTTCAATTAATTGATTAATATTAATTTCTTTTTCATTTAATTTCGATTGTAATTCATTGACTGTAACTTGATTAGATTGAATTAATTGATCAAGTTTATCTTGATTTTCAATGATTGAAGTTTCTAATGATCTTACATTTTCATTTTTATCTTTTAATTCATCAGATAATTTAATTAATTTTGAATTTAATTCATCAGATGATGATTGATTATTTTCAATTAATTCATTAATTTTATTTTGATTTTCATTTAAATTTGATTGTAATTCATTGATTATAGATTGATTATTTAAAAGTTTTTCATCTTTTTCTTGTAATTGATCAGATAATTGAATTAATTTTGATTGTAATTCATCAGATGATGATTCATTATTTTCAACTAATTCATTAATTTTATCTTGTTTTTCATTTAAATTATCTTGTAATTGATCAATTTTTTCATCTCTTTCAATGATTGAAGATTCTAATGATTTTAATTTTTCATCTTTTTCTTGTAATTTATCAGATAATTGATTTAATTTTAATTTTAATTCATCAGATGATGATTGATTATTTTCAATTAATTCATTAATTTTATTTTGATTTTCATTTAAATTTGATTGTAATTCATTGATTACAGATTGATTATTTAAAAGTTTTTCATCTTTTTCTTGTAATTCATCAGATAATTGATTTAATTTTAATTTTAATTCATCAGATGATGATTCATTATTTTCAATTAATTGATTAAGTTGATTATCCTTTGAAATTAATTGATTTTCTTTTTCATTTAATTTATTATTAATTTCTAAAATTTGATTTTCTTTATCTTGTAATTTATTTGATAATTGATTAATATCATTTAATTTTTCAAGTAATTCATTAGAGATATCATTTAATTTTAATTGTAATTGGTCAGATGATGAAGTACTATTTTCAATTTCTTTTTGTTTATCAATTGATTGTTTTGATAATTCTTGAATTTTATTATCTTTTTCATTTAATTGATTAGAAATTTTTGAAATATTATCATTTAATTCTAAAATCATTTGATTGTTTTTATTATTATCAATTTCATGTTGTTGATTTAATTGAGTTAATTGATTATCTTTTAATTGAATTTCTTTAAGTTTATCATCTACTATTGATTTTAAAGATTGAATTTCATTATTTACCAATTGTAATTTCGTTGAGAATTGATTTTTATCATTTTCTAAATCCAATTGAGATTGTTGTAATGATTGTTGAAATGATTTAACTTGTGATAAACTTTGTTGATTCATTTCATTTAATTCATTTTCTTTATCTTGAATTTCCAATTGATATTGATTAATTCTTTTTTCAAATTGTTGTTTTTGTGTATCGATTAATGATTGTAAATCATTGTTTTCATCTTTAATTTCATTTAATGATTCTTGTAATCTTTTGATATTATCCTCTAACAATTGATTAACTTTTGAATCATTTGTTGAATTTAAATTCTCAATCAATTGAATCTCTTTGATTTTTTCAGTTAATTTTAAAATTTCATTATCTTTTTTAGTTTGTTCAATCTCTGAACGATGTTCAATATCAACCAATTTCTCCACTTGTTTCTCCAATGATTTCATTGACTCGTCTTTACTTGATAGTTGTAGAGTTAGTGATTTAATTTCTTGTTCTTTTTTAGTGGTTTCTTGAATTTCAATGGTTCTTTGTTCTTCAAATTTCTTTTCTTTCTCTTGGTATCTTTTTTCAGACTCTTGATGTTTCTCATTCAAATGTTTGATTTTCTCACGAAGTTTTATTATATCATTATCTTTGGTTTTAATTAACCCATCCAATACTTGAACTTGACTTGAATTGATTTCATGATACTTAATTGCATCTTTTATACCTTCAATCCAATAGTTTATCTCTGTATCATTTTTAGCTCTTAATATATAAACTCTTCCTGGTACTTCAACATGAAATACAAAATTACCATCAACTTTCTTTATTGATGTAACTTGACGAATATCTAAATATCCCAATGATAATGCTGTTGAACTTTGTGTTGATGAACTAAAACTTACATCTTTTGGTGGTGGACTTTCAAAATAATGTAAATCAAATCCATTTTTTGCTAATGAAAAATATCTATTTTTATATGATTTATAAATTCCTTTTTCCTTTTTTTTTTTTTATTAATTATTTTGTTGGAAAAATAAAATAAAAAAAATTGGGTGTTGGTGTGGTTGGGAGAAAAAAAAAGTGAAAAAAAAAAAGTAAAAAAAAAAAAAAAGTAAAATAGTATTTTATTTTATACTCACTCCCTGTTTTTCGAGGTATCCTTCTAAAAGAATTGACATTTTTTTATAATCAAAAAAAAAAAAAAAAAAAAAGAGTAGGATTACTATTCGAACAGTGAAAAAAAAAAAAAAAAAATTAAAAATAAAAAAAAAAAAAAAAAAAATTAAAAAAAAAAAAAAAAAAAAAAAAAAAAAAAAATCTTTTTTTCCAACTGACACATCATATTAATCAAAAAAAAAAAAAAAAAAAAAATAAAATAAAAAAAATAAAATAAAAAAAAAAATAAAATAAAAAAAAAATAAAATAAAATAAAAATCATTTTAATTACATTTCAAAATAAAAAAAAAAAAAAATAAAAAAAAAAATAGTAATTATAAAGTTAATGTTTATTTTATTTTAATTTATTATTTTTTTGTTATGGTATTTATAGTTTAATGTGTTGTTATTATGCAGTGATTATATTTTAATAGAATTTAATCCCAGAAAATTAAATTTTTAAATTTTTTTTTTTTTTTTTTGTAAAATTTTAATTGAGACCCAGATCCAAAAAAATTGATTTGATTAAATTAGTTTATTTTTTATTTTTCTATTTATTCAAAGTTTTATAAATTTCTTATTTCATTTTTTATTTTATCATCTAAATTTGCTTACAAAGATTCTGCTATTCATCATTTTCTCCTTTTTTTCTTCCTTTTTTTTTTTATTTATTATTAATAATTATTAATTTAATATTTGTACAGATTTATCTAATTTACAAACATCTAAAGATGATGGTTCAATATTTCTATTTAAAATAATTGTTTGAATTGTTTTTGGTATTGATCCTTCAAATAGTTGTGTATTTACACAGCCTAAAATTAATATCCTTATGGAATTTGGAATGATTCCTGGTGTTAGTGCTTGATTAAATCCATTAAAGATACACAAGTTGGTTACAGAATTTGGTATTGAATTCACTAATAATGCTTGTTTAATTCCTCCCAAATGTAAATCGCACACTCCATTTGTAATTATACCTGGTGATATTATTTGATTGAAACCATCATTGAAATATAATGAATGAATCGATTTAGGAATAGAACCCTCAATCAATAAATCATTAACTTGTTTGAATTCTAATGATTTAACACCCTCTGGTATAATACCTGCTGTAAGTAATTGGTTAAAGCCTTTATAAAAGTTTATTTTTGAAACTGTTTTTGGTATTGACCCAATTGCTAATGGTTTTGTTATTTCCTGTAATGTTACAATTTCAACACTTTTTGGAATAATACCTGGCGTTAATGTTTGAGAGAATCCATCTTTTAGAATCAATTGTTTTACTGACTCTGGAATTGATCCAATGTTTAGTTCACTTTTAATATTATGTAATGTTAAGTATTGCACACCTCCTGTGGGTGTATATGGCAATATATCTTCATTTTTTACCTGACAGGAAGGAATAATACCAGGTTCTAATGATTGATTAAATCCATCATGAAGTATTAAACTTGAAATAGTTGATGGTATTGATCCAACTACTAATGGTGTTTTAATATCACATATTTCTAAATATTTAATACCAAGTGGTAATACACCTGGTTCTAAACTTTCTTTAAATCCATCTAATAACATAACACTCTTTAAATTAGGTTCTGATTTAAATTTTAATAAACTACCACAATCTTCTCCGAATGCAATTGCTTCTTTATCTTTATAGTTTGAAAATTCACATTTCTCTGAATGTATATAATATTTCCCATACCTACCTATTTTTATAAAAATTTAATATCTATACCATAATAATTACATTTTTTTAATTTCAATTTAAACACTTACTCCTTATAAATTTAAAATTATTTTCATCGAATTCAATGTTTAGTTTTTTATTTTTATTGTTCTCTATAATATTATCAAATTTATAAATTAATTTTAAAATATTTTTAATATCATCTATTTTTTGATTATTGAATAGTATTGATTGATTTTTATATTCTTTTAATTTATTTATATTATCAAAATTATTATTATTATTTACTATTATTGATGATTGTTGATATTTTTTAATTAATTGATAAATTTCTTCATTTTCAAGCCAGTTATAAATTTGATTTTCATCATAATTTTGTAAGTCAGGATCATTGAGATTATCCAATTTATAACTTATTGATTCTATATTAATACCCCAATTATTATTATTATTATTATTATTATTATTATTATTATTATTATTATTACTATTATTATTGTTATTATCATTATCATTATTATTTTTGATTGATGAATTAATAGTAGTATTAATTGATGTATTTTGATCAAATGTTGTTTTTAATTGCTTTTCAATATCTAATTGAATAATTTGAAGTATTTTATGAAATTTATTAAATTCATCTGTTATTAAGTTTTTATTATTTTCATATTGTTGTTTTATTTCATTATAAATATTTTCAGATTCATTGATTATTTGTTTATCATTTTCTATTGTTTCTTTTAATTTTGGAATGATATCATTTTTAAATAAATTCATCATTTTGAGAATATTTGATGTTTCCATTGAATCTATAGAATTTGTTTTATGACCATAGTGTTCACCATCTTGAGAAATACATTGATTACAACATGGAATTAATTTACAATCCAAACATAAAAGTTTTATTTTTTTATTTGTATGATGTGTACATTTGTTATTGTTACTATCTAATATTATATCATTATTCATTTTTAATTTTATTTGTTTTTGAAAAATAAAAAAAATAAAATAAACTAATGGGAATGTGTGAAAGGAAAGTGTTGTTGAATTTTTTTATTTTTTGTTATGGGATTAATAGTTTAATGTGTTGTTATTGCTCAGTGGTAGAGCTTTAATTTTTTATTGAAAAAAAAAAAATGGAAAAGTGTGGGTGTGGGAAATTTGTTATTAAAAAAAAAGTTAGAAATTTTACTGTTTTATGAGAAATTATTCTTCTTGCATTTTAAGAAAAGATATTATAATTTAATAAAATTTCTAACAAACTAATATCAATTATTAAAAAATAATTAATTATATTTTATTATTAATTATCATAAAATAATAAAAAAGAATCTGGTCAATTATAAAAATTTAAAATTAATCAAAAATTAATATTATTAAAATTGAATAATTCATTTGTCGTTAAATTTTAAAAAATTAATTTATTTACCATATTGTGAGAAATTATACTATTGTAATTTCTCATTTTTTAAAACAAAATACTATAATTTAATAAATTACTATACAATTAATAATAAATAAAATATAATACAATTGTAATTTATCATTTTTTAAAACATAAAACTAAAATTTAATATACAATACAATTAATAATAAATAAAATATCACATATTATTAAAAATTATAATGAAATGATGGTGTATAATAAATATTTTAATAAGAATTTTAATTTTTTTTAAATAATAGTTTTTTATTTATTATAATAAATTAAAATTTCTTTTTAATATTTGCACAGATTTATCTAATTTACAAACATCTAAAGATGATGGTTCAATATTTTCATTTAAAATAATTTTTTGAATTGTTTTTGGTATTGATCCTTCAACTAGTTGTCTATTTACACTGTCTAATGTTAATACCTTTATTGAATTTGGAATGATTCCTGGTGTTAGTGCTTGATTAAATCTAATATTGATATGCAAGTTGGTGACAGAATTTGGTATTGAATTCACTAATAATGGTTGTATAATTTCTCCCAAAACTAACTTGCACACTCCATTAGTAATTATACCTGGTGATATTATTTGATTGAAACCATTCTCGAAACATAATAAATGAATCGATTTAGGAATTGAACCTTCAATCAATAAGTCCTTAACTTGGTGGAATACTAATCTTTGAACACCTTCTGGTATAATACCTGCTGTAAGTAATTGGTTAAAACCTTTATAAAAGTATATTGTTGAAACTGTATTTGGTATTGATCCGATTATTAATGGTTTTGTTATTTCGTATAATATTACATTTTTAACACTTTTTGGAATAACACCTGGCTTTAATGTTTGAGAGAATCCATCTTTTAGTGTCAATTGTTCTACTGACCCTGGAATTGATCCAATGTTTAGTTCACTTTTAATATTATGTAATGTTAAGTTTTGTACACCTTCCACGGGTACATATGACAATATACGTTCATTATTTCCCTGATTATATGGAATAATACCAGGTTCTAATGATTGATTAAATCCATCATTAAATGTTAAATTTATAACAGTTGATGGTATTGATCCAACTAGTAATGGTGTTTTAATATCACCTATTTCTAAATATCTAATACTATTTGGTAATACACCTGGTTCTAAACTTTCTTTAAATCCATCTAATAACATAACTCTCTTTAAATTTGCTTTTAATTTAAATTTTAATAAACTACCACAATCTTCTCCAAATGCAATTGATTTTATATCTTTATATTTTGAAAATTCACAATTCTCTGAATATATATAATATATCCCATACCAACCTATTTTTATAAAAATTTAATATCAATATACAATAATAATTATATTTTTTAATTTCAATTTAAACACTTACTCCTTATAAATTTAAAATTATTTTCATCGATTTCAATCTTTAGTTTTTCATTTTTATTATTATTATTTTTATTATTATTATTATTATTATTATTATTTATACTATTGTTGTTCTCCATAATATTAACACTTTTTTTATTATTATTATTATATATACTATTTATATTGTTCTCTATAATATTAATATTGTTTTTATTATTTTGGTTGTTATTATTATTATTATCAAATTTATAAATTAAATTTAAATTATTTTTAATATCATCAATTATTTTATTATTGAATATTATTGATTGATTATCATATTCTTTTAATTTATTTAAATTATCAATATTATTTTTATTATTTACTATTGTTGATGATTGTTGATATTTTTTAATTAATTGATAAATTTCTTCATTTTCAAGCCAATTGTAAATTTGATTTTCATCATAATATTGAAAGTGAGTATCATTAAGGTTATCTAATTTATAACTTATTGATTCTATATTAATACCATAATTATTATTATTATCCTCATTATTATTATTATTATTATTATTATTATTATTATTATTATTATTATTATTATTATTATTATTATTATTATTATTATTATTATTATTATTATTATTATTATTATTATTATTATTATTTTGATTATTATTTTTATTATTGATTGATGAATTAATAGTAGTATTAATTAATGTATTTTGATCAAATGTTGTTTTTAATTGCCTTTCAATATTTAATTGAATAATTTGAAGTATTTTATGAAATTTATTAAATTCATCTGTTACTAAACTTTTATTATTTTCATATTGTTGTTTAATTTCATTATAAATATTTTCAGATTCATTGATTATTTGTTTATCATTTTCTATTGTTTCTTTTAATTTTGGAATGATATCATTTTTAAATAAATTCATCATTTTAAGAATATTTGATGTTGCTATTGAATCTATAGAATTTGTTTTATGACCATGGTGTTCACCATCTTGAGAAATACATTGAATACAACATGGAATTAATTTACAATCTAAACATAAAAGTTTAAGTTTTTTATTTGTGTGATGTGTACATTTGGTATTGTTACTATCTAATATTATGTCATTATTCATTTTTAATTTTATTTGTTTTTGAAAAAAATAATAAAAAATAAAAAAAATAAAAAAATTTTAAAAAATAAAAAAAATTAATTTTTTTTGTAAAATTTTAAGTGAAAATATGCTATAAAATCTGGATCTTAAAAAACTAAAAAAAATTGATTTGGAATATTTTTTTTTTTTTTTTAATTTCAAACCAACTAAAATACCAATAACAACAGAAACAAGATCATCAAAATTAAATAAAAATTAAAAATTAAATTACCATATGGTATATTTATATAATCTATCAAAACCAAATAACTGTGCCTATTCATATGCGGTTTGGTGACATAATTTGGTATTGAACTAACTACTAATGGTTGTTTAATTTCTCCTAAATATAACTCCCTCACTCCATTAGTTATTATACCTGGTGATATTTTTTGATTGAAACCGTCACTGAATAAATCGACCTTTTGGGAATTGAACCCCTTTAATGTTTGAGAGAATCCATTTTTTAGTGTCAATTCGAATACTGACTCTGGAATTGATCAAATGTTTACCTCACTTTTAATATTATGTAATGTTAAGTGCCTTACGCCTCCATAACGAATAATAATAAAAAAAACATAAATAAAAAAAAAAAATTAGAAAAAAACTAAAAAAAAAAAATAAAATATTAAAAAAAACATTTTAATCATTTTTTTTGATCTGAAGTTATGTTACTATTCACAACCAAATTTATTTTTTTTTTTTTTTTGATTTCTCATTAACGTTTTCAAAAAAAAAAAATAAAAAAATAAAAAAATAAAAAAAAAATAATAAAAATAAAAAAAAATGGTTTGAAGATTTTTACAATCCCATTGATCCGTTTTGCTTTTTTTTTAATTTTTTTTTTTAAAATTTTTGATTTCTTTTCTGACCCAGTTTGACATTTTATTTTTTTTTTTTTTTCTTTTTTTTTTTTTTTCACATTCTTATTAGTTTGTATAATTATATAAACAAACCCAATAAACTAATTTTAATATTGCATCCCTCATTTAAATAAATGTGTGGCAAACTCAAAAAAAAAAAAAATAAAAATAAAAATAATAAATAAATAAAAATAAAAATAAAAATAAAAATAAAAATAAAAATAAAAAAAAATAAAAATAAAAAAAAATAATCAAATAAAAAAAACATAAAAAAAAAAAATAAATAATTTCATTCTTTTAATAGAACACACAAACATTCTTTAGAACAAAAAAAAAAAAAAATTAAAATAATAAAGCCAAAACAGTAAAAAAAAAAAAAAAAAAAAAAAAAAAAAAAAAAAAAAAAATGAAATTTGGTAAATACCTCGAAAGCCAGGTGGAGGCAAGTATCTGATTTTTTTTTATTTTTTTTATTTTTATTTTTTATATTTTTTTTTTTTCTATTTTTCTATTTTTATATTTTTCTATTTTTATAATTTTCTATTTTTATAATTTTCTATTTTTATATTTTTTTTTTTAATAATTTTATCATACCATACTAATAAATTAAAAATCATAACAGTCAACATGGTCAGATCGTTATGTTGATTATAAAGGAATTAGAAAATCATTAAAAAGGTTTAAAAGTGAAATTGAATCATTAAATATACATATAAGTGAATTAAAAGCATATAATTTAAATAATGCAACCTCAAAAATCAATTCAAAACAACCAAGTCCAACAACAGCAACTGCAACAACAACAACAATTGGTATTAGTAGTAGTAATGGTGGTAGTAATTTATTAAGAAATAGTATATCAACAAGTAAATTCATGAACTTATCACAAACACCACTTGGATCATCAACACCAATGCCAAGTGACCAAATTACAGCAATCAATACAAGTAAATCAATATTAGAATCTATGGAACAACTTAAAGAGATTCAAGATAGGTTAGTTAAATCTTTAACTGATGAAGTATCAAAAGTAAATGATTTCTATATGGAAAGAGAAAAAGAAGCACAAGAAAGATTTGATAAATTAAAAATTCAAGTACCATTATATTTAAAATCAAAAGAGAAACAAAGAAGAGAAAATGAAAAAGAATTAAATGATCATGATGAACTTTTATCATATTCTGAATCTTACCATTATTCAAAGAAAAAGAATAAATTAAATAATAATAATAATAATAATAATAATAATAATAATAATAATAATAATACAACTTCACCACCACCATTATCACATGACCAACAACACTTACAACAACCAGAAATTAAAAGAATTAATCAACATCATGCTGTATTAAATTTAACACCAATTAAAAGTACACCATTATCACCAAAACAACAAGATGGTTCATCAAAGAAAGAAGTTAAAATTAGTTTATTATCATCACCAATTTTAGAGGAAGAAGAAGAGGAAGAAGAGGAAGAAGATGATAATATTCATGATCAAGATCCTGAAGTCATTGAAATGGCAACAGTTTATCATTATGATGAAGATGAATTGGAAGAGGTTTTATCTGATAATTGTAATGATAATGGTGCAAGTGATGAATTTAATGGTAGTGTTAATAATAATGGTGCTGGTAGTGGTGGTGGTGGTAATAATAATAGTTCAAGTGAATTAAATTTAACATTTGATATAATTGGTAGTAAAATTAGTAAAAGTTTAAAAGAAATTAGTACACATGTTGTTAAACCAACAACAACATTTTTTCAACCACTTGGTGATAGAGCAAAGAGATTTATGTCAATGGGTAAACAAAAGAGTGATGAAGCATTGTTGAAAGAGGCATTTAGAGAGTATTATCATTTTTTAGTGATTTTAAAGAATTATCAAGTTATAAATTATACTGGTTTTGTAAAGATTATTAAAAAGTCTGAAAAGAATACAGGTCTTTCAATAGGGTCACAAGTGATGTCATTTATTGAATCTCAACAATTTAGACAGTCTAAAAAGATTGAACGTTTGACATCATCAATTGAAAAGATTCATTCAGAGTTATTTAATAATGGTAAGATTAGAGATGCAAGAAAACAATTACGTAACTCTGAACATGTTTCACAACAGTCACCAACTATATCAAACTTTTTCAGTGGTGTTTGTGCAGGTTGGACTAGCGCATTGTTGATGTTGATTTACTACTTTATCTACACCAAGGAGTTTGACGATTTCGTCAGGTTCTCTTCGATTTACAATGTTTACAGTGCGTTTGGGTTGGTGCTGCTGTGGGCGTTCATATTCGGTATAGATTGCTGGGTTTGGACGAAATCGCATGTTCATTACAGTTTTATATTTGAATTGTCAAAAAATAAATTCAACCATGTTAAAATATTTCAAGCGGTGACTCTATTGTCAGTGATGTGGATTACGAGTATTGGTGTATACATGTGGCAGTCGGTGAGTGGTGATGACTTTCCATTCCCATTCGTGCCACCGGAATATAACCCATTGGTATTGTTTGGTGCGTATATGTTGATATTGGTTTGTCCATTCAATATCTTTCAATTGTCTGTTAGAAAATGGTTTTTAAATACAGTGTTTAGGGTATTGACTGCACCAATTAAGTCTGTTAAATTCAAGGATTTCTTTATGGGTGACCAGTTGAGTAGTTTAGTATTGATGATTGTCCAATTCGCTCAGTTTGTTTGTTTTTACACTTATGATGTTTACAGACCTGAGCATAGTGGAGGGTGTATTCGATATGCACGTTATTTCAATCCATTCATATCTGGTTTACCAGCATATTGCCGTCTAATGCAATGTTTCAGACGTTACTATGACAGTTATGACAGCACCACTGGTAAGGGTGACACTGTACATCTCAGAAATGCCGTTAAATATTCATTATCAATTGTAGTGGTGGTTTGCTCAACTTTGGATGGTTTCTTCTCTGGTGACAGTGGTTGGCATTCACCATATAGATTAATTTGGGTAGTTGCAGGTGTATCGAATTCAATGTATTCCTATTGGTGGGATTTAATATGTGATTGGAGTATTGTAGTTAGACCAAAAGGTCAACATTGGAACCCATTCAAATGGACTCTTAGAAAGAGAAGAATGTATCAACCTACCTTTGTTTACTATTTTGCAATCTTTTCAAATCTTGGATTTAGAACAACTTGGACCTTTACAAAATCATTACCACAATTAACAAACATTTTACCATCTTATAAATTAGTTGTCGTAATTGGTATTATTGAAATCCTAAGAAGAGGTCAATGGAATATTTTTAGATTAGAAAATGAACATTTAAATAATTGTGGTAAATTTAGAGTAACAAGAGAAATACCATTACCCTATCAAATTAGAGATAATGAAAATTAAATAAATAAATAAATAAATAACAACACATATATTTTTTTATTTTATTTTTTTTATTTTTTTTTTATTTTATTTATTTATTATTATTTTTTATTGAAATGAACAATTTGATGGATTTATATTAAATTCTTGATTTGAATTATGAATTTGTAATAATTCACTACATTTTTTATTTATAGATAAATTTATTGAATATAATTCTTCTCTTATAAATTTCATCATTGATAATAGATCATTTGGATCAGGTGGTGGAGTATTATTATAATTTTCAAGATTATCAAAAATTGAAGATGATTGTCTTTGTTTTAAATTTTTTGGTAAAATTATAGTTGAATCAATCATTTTTAATAATTCTTTAATATAAATTAATTCTTGTGAAATTGATTTTATTTCTTTTTTAGCTTGAAATAGAATTGATTGATTATTATTATTATTATTTATATTACTATTTTCATTTAAAAGTTGTCTATATTTAAATTCAGTTTCATGAATTTGTAATTTTAAATTTTCATTAATTTGTAAAATTTGATTAAATTCTTGATCTTTTTGTTTTTGAGTATCTTCAAAATTTTTTATAGTTTGGTCATATTCGTTCAAGATGTTTATAGATTCTGCTAATTTAGTTTCAGAATTTTGTAATTTTAATTCTAAAAAATCAATTTGTAAAGAGAGTGCATTAATTTCATTCAATTTCTCAGATAGTGTTGTTTGTAGTGTTTGTTCAGATTTTGATTTTTGATTTGATTGTTCACGTTGTGTGGCTTGTAATCTTTGATTTTGTTGATGAAGATCTTGCAGTTTTAATTTATAGTCTGATAATTGCTGTCGAATTTGTTTTTCATTATCAGTGATTGATATTGTACCATCTTCATATTTTGTAATTCTATTCTCAAGTTCTAATATTCTTTCATTTAATTGTGCATTCTTTATGAGTAAATCACTTGAAAACCGTTTATTCTTATCGGTGGTCTCTAATAATGTTATGATTTGTTGTTCCTGTGATTGGGATTTCTTTAACAGTCTCTCTACCTCCATAGATTGTTGATAGGATTTTTGAGATTGTTTCTCAATTTCAAAGTATTGATTCTTTATTAATTGATCTTGTGTATTTGAAAATTCCTTTAAATTATCATACTGTTTAGTTATTGATTGGATTTCATTCCTTAATTCATTCTCTTTAATTCTCCAATCATTTTCAGTTTCTTGTTTAATAATTTGAATTTCTTTAATTAATTCTTCAATTTGTTTTTTAAATTTTTCTTTTTCAATTTCATTTATTATTGTTATATTTTCATTTTGAGTTGGTGTTTCTATATCATTATTATTTACATTTTGTTGTTGTTGTGGTTGTGATTGTTGTTGTGGTTGATGATTTGTAAAGTTATTGTTATTGTTATTATTATTATTATTAGTATTATTTATTTTATTTAAGGGGTATTTATCAACTGTTAAAGGTCTTTTAAATTTCGGTGTTTTAAATGGATCATTATTTATATTATTCATTCTTTTTTTTTTTTTTTTTTTTTAATTTGAAAAAATGTTATTTTTAAAAAAAAAAAAAAAATTTAAAAATAATTAAAAAAAAAAAAATTTGGCGAAGCGCACATTTTCAATTTTTTTTTTTATTTTTTTTTTTTATTTGAAATGAAAATTACTTTTTAATAATGGACGCTCGATAAAAACATTGATCAAAAATTAATTTAAAAGAGAAATAAAAGTAGAAAAAAGGATCTTTTTTTTTTTTTTTAAATTTTTAATTTAATTTGTTTTAATTTTTTTTATTTTTAATAATCTTTTTATTTTTTTTACCTTTTCATTATTATAATAAAATTAAAAAAAAAAAAAAAAAAAAAAAGATCCGAGATATTTTTTTATTTTAAAATAATTTTTTTTTAAAAAAAAACTTTTTTTTTTTTTATTTTTATTTTTTTTATTTTTTTTTTTTTTGGTCATTTTTTTTTTTTGATCATTTTTTTTTTTTTTATTTTTAAATTCTTACCTTCAGACAAAAAAAAAAAATAAAAAAAAAACACAATGGAAAGCAATGAAATTATAATTGATAAAATTAATATTCTCTTTTGGAAAGTATGGAGAAATAAATATGCAATTTCAAATATTTTGAAATTTTGTAGTACTGATGGTAAAAGTAAAAGAGAATTTACATATAAAAATAGTGAAATTTTTAATGTTTGTTGGTTAATTGAAAATAATCATTTAGGATTATTATTTAATAAAGTTAGAAATGGAGAACCATTAACATTTGGACCATCAACATCAACATCAACAACATTATCAACATCATCAACTAAAAATAATAATGAAAATAATAATGAAAATTATTATGAAGATTTACCTTATTTTTATTTTAAATTTCCAAATTTTCAAAATTCATGGGTTTCAAAAAGTACAGAATTTTATTCAAACCTTTTTAAAAATTATTCAAATTATTTTACATTTAATAAAAAATGTAAAGATACAACTGCATTAATTTTCGTAAAATTGGATATAGTAATTGGCTTAGAAGTTTTAGTTAAAGAATATTTTGATTGTAATAATAATAATGATATAATTCAAAAATATAATGAATTATTACCAAAATCTATTTACAGTGGTTCATTAAATGTCGCAAACTTTTTATATAATCAAATTAATGGATTTGGTAAATTAGTTAGAGTTAGTAGTAGAAGTAGTATAATGTTATCAAAACCATTAATTAATGGTTTGGGTAATAGTTTAAATAATCTTAGTAATGTAATGAAATCATCATCATTAAAGCCATTGAATCCAAATAAAGTTTGGAAAAGGGTTATGGAATTATTTAAACAACAACAAAAAACAACAACAACATCATCAACAATACCATTTGATATGGTTGATTTTGTTTAAATAAATTATTAATTACACCACCATCATCATCATCATCATCATCAACATCATCAACACTAACTATGAATGAGTTTAAAATGCCAAATCATTTCATTCATAGTTTTATATATAATGAAAAAGTTTCACAACTTTTAGAAATTAGTAAATGTTTAATATCATTATCGAGTTATTATCAAGATTATTATCAACAATTAATTAATAAATCTTATAAATTAAACTCATCAACTTTAAAATCATATGAAAATGTTATTAAAATTTTAATTAATGATAAACCGGAGAAATTATTAACAATTGAAGAATTTGAAATTATTAAAGAGAAATTTAAAAATCAAAATATTTTAGAATTAAAAGTTTATGAAATTTGTTGTACAGATTCAAATGTACAATATTTATTTAAAATGATTTTACCATTCATATCATTATCAAAGCTATTAAATAATCTATCATTCTATAAAATGAAATATAATGCAAATTATCATCGTGATCCAATTCATGATATTGTAAATTACCATAACCCAATTTCATTTGGCGATTATTTAGTTTTACAAAATTCAAATAATTCTAAAACAATAATTGAACAATTTTCAACAAATACATTATTTAAATATTGTAAATCTGATAAAGAAAAACAATTACAATTCATTTCAAATGTAATTAATGATATTATTAAATTTGAAAAATATGAAAATTTTAAAAATCAAAATCAAGAATTGGGTGAAAAAGTAGATGATGATGAACAACAAATTAATCAATCATCATCATCAAGTGATTTAATTAATAGTTTTTTATCAACATTAATTGTATTAAATCAATATGAATTTATTAAATTAGTATTTGAAGAATTATCAAAAAGATTAATTAATCCAATAATATCAATACCATATTATTATTTCCTTTTATTAGATTCAATTGAAATTTTTGATTATTTATTTTTAAAAGTTAAACAACAACAACAAAAAGATCAAAAATTAAATAATGAATTAGATTTAAAACAATTTTTATTAATTAAAAATGAAATAATTATAAATCATTTTAAAGAGAAATATCCAGATAGTTATCATTTAATGGTTGAATTAATAATTAAAGAATTAAAATTAAATGCAAAAAGAAATTCAATTGATTTTAAATGTGTAAAGTATGCTTGGGATTTACATTTATTAGAATCAAAAGATGATTTTAAAATCATTTGGTATTCAATTATTATTGATGAATTAACATTTGATCAATACATTTGGTTAATTCAAAGAACACCAAAATCAATTCCATATAGAATTGGTAATCTTAATAATAGTGATACCTATTTTAAAAATAATAATAATGATGATGAAGATGATAAAAATTATTTTTCAAATTGTGGTAGTAATCCAAATAAAAATTTAATTCAAGTTTTTAAATGGATTGATGAAAATAAGAGAGACCATTTAGTTTCATCTGATCATCATTTATATTGTTATTTTGATAATCAAGTATTTTATTTATTTAATTACTTTAATAAATCTTTAAATTTTTATATTGGATTATGTATTTCTCAATATTTCTTTAAATTTATGAATCCAGTTTGGAATCAAATTGCATTACGTGGTGATACTGAAACTTTAGGTAGAATAATGTCAACTTTCTTTTACAATGAACAACAATCAGTTAATGAAAAACATTATCTTTATAATTTCATTAAAAAGTCAACAATTTATGGAAACTTAAAAATTATTCAATTTTTAAATCAAAATTATCCTTTTGTTTTTCAAACATTTAAAGATTCTTCACAATCATTCTCATTTTCTTCTTCAAATAATAATAATAATAATAATAATAATAATAATAATAATAATAATAATAATAATAATAATAATAAAAATAATAATAATATTGATAATATTGATAATAATAAAAATAATAATAATACACCAACAAAAAAAAATAGATTCTCGGTAGCAATAACAAGTTTAATTAAAAACAATAATAATAATAATAATAATAATAATAATAATAATAATAATAATAATAATAATAATAATAATAATAATAATAATAATAATAATAATGATTTTAATAATAATAATAATTCAAATAATTTGAATAATAATCCATTAAAGAAATTATTAAAAACTGATTTGGATAGTATAATAGAGTTATGTATAAATAATGGTCATGTTGAATTATTTTTATACTTTAAAAATTCAATTTTACATTCATCTTTTTCAATTCCAACTTGTATTATTCAATCTAAAAACAATGTTTCCTTATTAAATCATTTAAATATAAAATTGAATTCTGAAATTTTAAATGGAAAGAAAATAAAGAATATGTTTTAAGTTAAAAAAAAAAAAAAAAAACTAGAAAAGTTTGTTTTGGTCATCGGTTTATTTTTTTAAGTGTTTTTTTTTTTAAGTTTTTTAAAGTTTAAAAAAATAAAAAAATTTCTTATTTTAATTTGTGTTTAATTTCATTTTGAAAAAAAATAAAAAAATTGATAATTTCTTTAAATGAAATATATTCACTACTAGTTGTTCTTCAAAATTAAATTCCATAATTATTTTTTGAAAATTAAAAAAAATTACAAACTAATATCAAATAATCCAAGAATCCTAATTTTATTCCAAATTTAAAATAAAATAAAATAAAACAAAATAAAATAAAATAAATTAAAAAAGAAAACCACATAAAATTATTACATCCCAAACTTAAAATATTTTTTTTATTTTTTTTTTTTTTTTATTTTTTTTTATTTTTTTTTATTTTTTTTAAATTTTTATTAAATTTTTTTTTTTTTTTTTTTAATTTAAATTTTTTTTTTTTTTTTTCTTTTAAAAATTTTGAAAATCAAATTTGGAAAGGGGGGGTTGACCTCTTCATTGATTTTCTTTGAAATTTAAATAAAAAATAAAATATAAAAAAAAAAATAAAAAATAAAAAAATAAATATTTATTTATATCGTTCAACAATTCAAAAAAAAAAAAAACAAAAAACATAAAACATATAAAATATAAAATATAAAATATAAAATATAAAATATAAAATATAAACAAAATGTTAACTCATGATTTGACCAAAAACTTGGGACGACCCTCTTTTTTACCTAAAGAACTAACTATTAGTGATTCTCAAGTTCAAAGGTTAAAAACTCCATGTTTTGAAGAAATTATCCGTTCATTTTTAAACAAACGTAAACCAAAGCAAAATTGGCAATTATCATTAGAGATTGAAGAAAAATTATCAAATCCTACTATACTTGATATTTTTAAAACTATAAGAACCACAGAAGAGACAATTATTTCTGATGAATCATCAAGGGATTTTTTCATATATTCACTTTTAAAAATTGATTGGTATGTTATTATTATTATTATAACTATTACTATTATTATTATTATAGTTATTATTCTTACTATTACTGTTATTATTATTATAATTATTATTTTATATATTTACTAATACATTAAATTAGTTGTATTAAAGGTAATTTATTTAGTTATTATTCTGAAATGGATAGAACAAATATTAAAGATATAATTATTGGAAAAGGGTTGAAAAATAATAATAATAATATAATATTGGGAAATTCAATTTTTTTTAAAAAAATAGTTGAAGATTTTTTAACAATGGCATTCGAACGTTTTTCATGGTATTGTGAAAATAAATCAACTGATTTATTGTTTTTCATATGTGTAATGTCAGAATCAAATGAACGTTTGAAGGAATTCTTTAACAAATTTCAAGACTATCATCATCATCATAACCAATCGAAAACAGCTGAGCATTATAAAATTTCAAAAAGTTTAAATTCTCTACCATTTTCCATTTCAAATGGAGTCATTTCAAATGGAGTCAATCCAACAATCAAAATACAATGGTTTCTTAAATTTGTTGAGTTAAATTTAAAAAATCCAATTGTCTATCAATTATTTGATTACACAATAATAAATTACCCTTTTATTTCAAATTTAAATATTTTGGTTGGTCCTATACTATTAAATATTTTTAATAATGACAATATTAAAATATATGAGGATAATAATAATAATAATAATAATAATAATAATAATAATAATAATAATAATAATAATAATAGTACAATTGTAGATAAATTTAATTTAACATTAGAGTTAAAATCTAAATTAGCATTTAGTGTATATAAAAGAAAGTTAGCAATATGTGCAGTAACATTACCAATTTTAGTATTACACCTTCAAAAGGATCCAATTGGATTTCTAAAGTATTATGATGAATTTATAAAATCATCACCAGAGTCAAAATCTTTATTCAATCATTCAATTTCACTTCATTTATCAAATGATACAAAGAAAATGTTTAATTTGTTACCATATAGAAATAGAATTGATTTAGGTTGGGAATCATTTATTGTAAATAAACTAACTACGGCTGACAAGATTAATATACTCTCAACTTATGATGAAACCTATCAAGATGTAAAAGCAATTATAATATGTTCATTAAATGTTGAATCTTATGCATTACTATCATTAGAAAGTAAATTATCCGATCAATTCTTAATAAATGTTTTCAACCAACAATGTAGATTACCAAATAATTATAATTTCAGTGGTGTAATAACCTCATTTTCAACCATTGAGAGGGAATATGTCAGTCGTTTAAAGAATAGCATAGAACAAGAAGCAATTAAAAAGAAACAACTTATAGTTAAACAAATTGAAATGAATAGTGAAATTTATGAAAATTACTTTCGTATTGTAAATGTAATGGTTGAAGCATTACTCAATCAAAATCCATCATTAAATTCAATTATTGAATGTGTTGGAACTGATCTAGGTGGGAGCTTGGAACAAGATAATCAATATATGGATACATTACCAAATTTAGTACTATTTTCACATTTATTAAGAAGAATCGCTACTTCAAATTTAAATTCATCATATTTATTAAAAAAAGATTCAAAAGGTAATAATAGATTGAATTTAGATTTATCAAATTTGGCTATGTTTTATAATTCAAAAAATTCATTTTGGCAAGAGATTAGAGGACCTTATGATAGTTTCTTAAGGGAGTTTATAAAGAATTTATTAGCAAAATATGTAGAGATTAAATCTGATTTCAAATATTTAGATTATCATTATTTTGAATCGTTAACTATCATTCTATTAGAAATGAAAAGAAGATATAATTGTATACCATCCGATTATCGAGTATCAAATAAACCAGTTAAAATTGTTGAATTCAAAGATTTTATAAAGAAATTTGAAGAAAAAGAATCACAATATAATGATTTATTATTGGTTAAAGAATATTTAGAAAGAAAATTTTCATTTAATTTTAGTTCACAATTTGATAAGAATTGGAAAACTTCAAAAAGATTAAAATTATTAAGACAATTAATTAAATCGACTAAAAGTTTATATGGTCATTATATTCAAGATGATGAAAGTATAAAGTTTTTATTACATTTTGCAATAGTTAATAAAACTTTATTCTTTCATGCAATTTTTGATTATTATTATTTGAATTCATCAGATCAGACTAATAGTAAACAATTAAATCTTGATCAATGTTTAAAAAGTACAAGAGAATTTTTAAAAAGATTAATTGAATCAGATTCTTCAATTCAATTAAATGATATATTTAAAAAGATAACAGAAATTACTGATATTAATTATGTTAGAGAGATTGAACCAATTTATAATTATTTTAAAGGAAATGGTGAACCATATAAAAAGGAATTGGAAGAACAAATTCAAAAATTCATTGATAATGCAACTTTCTTTTTTGGTGTTAGAAAGTATTTACCACATATTGAAAAATTCATTGAAAGTTTAGATTTCATAGTTATTACAGATTTTAATAAAAAAAAAGCAAAGTGTGAAGAGATTATCAAGAGTGTTTTTGAAAAGAATACAACTATCGCAGGTGCAAATGATGCTTTGATTTTATTGAAATCAATAATGAAGGATATCAATTTCATTCAGTTACCATTTTTTTCATTAAATATTAAAGATATTATCGAATGGTTTTCATCATTCACAGATTTTAAAAATTTCAATATTCAAGTTGAGATTGCTTCAAATAACTATAATGATTCTTATTCAGCACAGATTTTAGATTATACCTTATTTTGTAGAAATCAGTTTACAGAGTTAGTTCAATATAGTATCGATAGTACTAAAGACGAGAAACCAAAACAAATGGAATTCTCAAAGTTTTTCGAATTAATTAATCAAATAATTCCAGTTTCAGGTTATCTTTCAGCAGTTAATAAAATCAGTAGTGCAATTAATAATTTATCAAATGTTAAAGTTTTATTTAAATCTGGTAATTTCAATGAACAAGGAACATTACAAAATGCAGAGATGGCAACTAATTCTAAAAGTAAATTCACCTCTGAAACTTATAATACTAACAACAATAGTACTAATGGTAGTAATTGGTGGGTCGTTAGTGAAAATGGTTTCGAATTGGCACAAGATAAATTAGAGAATTCATATAGAGGTATTGATATATTTTCAAAATTCGATGATGATGATAACAATAATAGTAATAATAATAATAATAATAATAATAATAATAATAATAATAAGAAAATAATTGATAATAAGAAAACATTTGATACTTTTAGAATCATCTTCAAATTATTTAAAAAGATTCATTCACTTCACAATGAACTCTATAAAATTTGTCATCCAAAATTTATGGCTTTACAAAGTATTCAAGTAGCTTGTGATCTTGAAACTTTAAAAAAAGAAAAAAGACATTTACGTAATTCAATTAAAGTTTGGAAAGATTTTATTTCAAGTTTACCAAAGAATTTATTATTCTTAAGAGCACCTGGTGTTTCATCATTATATAGTAAATTAAAATTAACTTTTGAAAACAAATTTAATAATAATAATAATAATAATAATAATAATATCCAACAACAACAACAACAATTTGACTTATTTTTAAATGATTTAGTTTTAGATTTATTCCCATCAATTAAATATTGTTTTTATGAATATCCACAAATTATAAATATGAAATTATTAAAAAATCAAATTGAATCAACTACAAATCAATTATTAAATGAAAAAACAAATAGTAAGATTTTAATTGATGATGAAATTGTTAGTGGTTGTTTTATTGAAAAGTTTTTAAAAGAATTAATTAGAAATATTAAACAAAATTTATTATATATTGAAGATGATGAAGAAGAGGTTGAGGAAGAAGTTGGTGGTGTGGAGATAGGTCAATTAAAGAATCAACCAATTGGTGTGCCACCACCAAATGTTAATAAATTCGATTTAATTAATTCTTTTGAATTGGTTAATATTGAATGTAATGATGATTTATTCAATTCATTAATGGAGTTGAATGATAGTCAATTACCACATCCATCACAAATTTTTTATGCAAATTCATTCGATGCCGATTTCCCATTCTTTAAATGTTTGGTTGAAAAATTCTCAGAATCAATTTTCTTTTTAATTGGTACACCAAATAAGAAAGATGAATTTATCAATTGGATGTCTGTTCATTTTAGTAATAATACAATGTCAAAGTTGGCAAAAGTTTACGTTATATCAATTGGTGATGATACTCATACAAAAGATGTTTTCTCATTCCTTTCGCCTTATTCTGGTAAGAATAACAATATCGGTAATACAAATAATTCTTGGGAATCATTTAAAGTTTTATGGAATAAAACAAAGGTTCAAAATGGTATTGAATCATTAAATTTAGTTTCAGGTGGTACTGGTACTGGTAAAAGTCATTTCATTAAATCAGAAATTAAAGCAAAGAATGGTGGTGGTGGTGGTAGAAATTTAGAGATTGAAAAACCAAATGAACATACAGTATTGGTTAGACCAGGATTTATCATTGATCCATTAATAAAGAAAATCAAAGCATTAAAAGATGCAACCAATTTCTTTATTCATTTCAATATTTCATGTTATGCCGATTTTCAAGAGTTTTCACAATTCTTTTATCCTTTAATTTCATTTGGTTATATCTTTGGTAAACAAGATGGTGAACTATGTAGTATACCAACTGGTTGTTTATTAACAATCTATGTTGAATTGGGTGATCCATTAGGTTCAGATTATAGAAAGAATGAAAATAATACAATTCAATCAATAGAGTATTTAAAATATGTCAAAACTTCAATACCTTTAATCTTTCATTTATCAGATACTGAAATGAGTAAAAAGTATCTATTGGCAGAATGGGTCTCTGGTGAAGCTGAATGGCGTGCTTTTGCATTCAGTAGTGATCATTGTTCATTCTATCAAAAAGCAACCGTTGAAATGGGTAAAGATGTTAAATTATCTCAATATTTGGATTATATTAACCAAATGTTTAAAAGAAATTTCCCAACTATTGATATCAATTATCTTTTTGATAAAACAAAGTATCCATTTAGAAAGAATTTCTTTTTAATGTTAAATGAACGTTTGAAATTTTTAGAAACTTACTATGAATTCTATTTAGTAATTTGTGATCACGATTTTCAAAATTCAAATACTGTCCTTCAAGATAGTCTTTTAACCTATCAAGAATTATATGAGGTTTTCTTAGTAGAATGTGCTCAATTAGCAAATCCTGAATTTTCACAACAAAAAACAATTTGGGAAAAACCACCATTAATTACAAATAGATCAGTTGTAAAAGTTACAAAAGATCGTTCATCATCATCGTCATCATCATATAGTGGTGGTGGTAGTAGTATTAATAATGATAATATTTCATCAAAACAAGTTGATTTTATTGATCTCTCAAACAATAATGGTTTAACTAAAAGTGGTAGCAAGATTAGTAATTATAATAATCAAATCGATAGATTAATAGAATCAAAGATAAAGAAATTACCAACTTATATAACTTTAGATAAAGCAAATGAAAATATTAGATTATTTAATACAAAAATTGCATCATCATTTGGTATTCAATCTCGTACCAATATTGTTACCGATTTAGCAAATCAATATGGTTTTGTATTGACACCAGAGTTATCATTACGTTTATTCATTTTAAATAATAGAATTCAACACCATCGTTCAATGGTTTTAACTGGTGACACTGGTGTAGGTAAAACAATGTTATTAATTTTCTATTCATTGTTAATTAATGCTGGTTTAAATGCAATTCCTGATATTATCTTTGAAATTAAAGAAGTAATTATTAAATTTGCTCGAACATTAGAAGGTTTTAGTTTCTCTCAAGAAATTGTAAATCTTAATGTAGACTTTTCAATTGATAAAATTTTATTAGCTTCAAAAGAAATCTTCAATTTCGTACCAAAACATTTAAAAGAAAATAATGGTGAAAATAATCCAGTTCAACAACTACAACAACAAAATGATGGGGATAAACAACAAAATCCACAGCAACCACAACAACAACAACAACAACAACAACAACAACAACAACAACAACAACAACAACAACAACAACAACAACAACCAAAACAACAGCAACAACAACAACTAAAACATAAAAATTCAGAAACATCATCACCATTATTTAAACATCAAACTTCATTTATTAAAGAAGTTGAAGAAATTATTGTAAAGATTGTTGAAGCTTATCAATTAATTGATATTAGTAGATCACCTTCTATTCAAGATATAATGAAGAAGAAGAGAACATCACCAATTGCAACCTATTTGAATAATAATAAAACAGTGAAATTAGATTCATTATTGGAACAATTGAAAGAGATTTGTACAATACCATTCAAGAGATTATTCACTCGTATCATTATGAATAAGAAAATATCTGGTAAAGATTTTAAAGCAATTGTCAATACCATCATTAAAGAAAGTAATGAATTGAAAAAGATTGATCAAGATTTAAAGATGGTTGTATTCATTGATGAATATAATACTTCTTGTGAAGAAAGTTTAAGTTTAATAAATGAAATCTTTGTTGATGGTACTTTTGATGGTGAATACTGTTTACCTGATAATATATTTTGGATTGGTGCAATGAATCCATTGGTTGAAACAGTTGGTAATGCAATTAACTATACTGGTGAAAGTTTAAGTTCAAGTTCAAGTGGCAATAATCTATTTTCATCATCTTCTTCAATTACTTCCTCCTCCACTGATATCACCACAAGTAATAATTATGAATTTGTTGTACAAGAAACACCACCACCATTAAAACAATTGGAATTAGATTATGGCTCATTATCAGTTAGTAATGAAAGTTCATTCTGTGCAAGTTTAATTAGATTGAATGAATCTGGTATTATACCAGCTTATTTAAATGTTGATTTAGATTATCCAAATCAAGTTGGTATTGATATTAATCAAATGATTATCATTGGTCAAAAATGTTTAAGAAAGGAAAAACAAGCTAGAACTCATGTTTCTTTCAGAGATATCATTAGAGCTATTGATCTTTATCAATTCTTTGTTCAAGAAATTGGTGTTGAAATTTTAAAAACTATAAATGAAAATGAAAATGAAAAAATTTCACCAATTCAAACTCATTGGTTAGCTTTAATTTGTAGTGTTTCAATGACATATATTCATAGATTAAATCCAGATAATAGAAGTAAAATGGTTAATGCATTTAATGAATATATTGGAAAATTTTCAGGTAATAATTTAAATTCTTTTAAGAAATCGTCATCATCATCCAATAATAATAATGGTGATTATGTTACAGAAATTTTCAAATCTATAATTTGTGGAGTTTCAAAACAAACAACTATACCAAATGGTGTTGCAAGAACTGAATCATTACAATTGAATATCTTTTTCACATTGGTATCAATTTATACTTGTATACCAATTTGTATTGTAGGTCCACCAGGTTGTAGTAAAACATTATCATTTAGTATTGTTAATGATAATTTGAATAGTCATGGTCCAACTTCGAATAGACCAAAACTTTATTCATTTTTAAAGTCAACTCAACCATTTAGATATCAATGTAATAATCATACAAGTGATACTGAAATTAAGGAAGTGTTAGATAAAGCAATTAGACGTGGAGATATTATTACAGATCGTGTTAGAATGGTTGTACATTTAGATGAGGCAGGTCTTGTCAATGAGAATACTTCACCAATGAAAATTATGCATGATTATTTAGATAAAGGTACAAGATCGAAAACTTTAATTACAATCATTATCTTATCAAATAAGATTTTAGATGCTGCTAAAACAAATAGAATGCTTTTATTAGTCCATCCAAAGGAAGTATCGATTCAAGATCAACATTCATTGGTTAAAGGTTGTTTATTTGGTAGAATTGATAAATTAACAGATTATGAAGAAAATATTTGTACAGCACTTTGTAATGCATTCTCAGAGATTAATACTCATGATTCATCATCCTTACAAGATATAGATAATAGTAATATTAATAATATTAATAAGAATAATGGTAATACCATAAGTGATATTAGTGATATTCATCCAAAACTTAATAAGAGAATATTTGCTCAAAGAGATTTCGTCTTCTTTTTAAGACATTTAAGAAGAGCATTTGAAATCAAAGGAAAGTTAACACCAGAGGATCTATTGGTTTCATTGGAAAGAAATTTCATTGGTACAAAGATTTTCAAACCACATTTACAATCATTCTTTAAACATTTGGGTTTTGAATCGGATCAATTGTTAGCTCATGATAATACAATCGTTAGAATTAAACAAAGTTTACAAGATAAATTAGACATTAATACAGATATCAATTCTCAAGGTTTCCGTTACATGATGTTATTGGATCCAACAGATAGCGAAACTTCACTTTTAATTCTAAAAGAAATTGGTGTTGAACATACTGTCATTAGAGTTGGAGATTTTGAAAATGATCAAACCACCGAGAGTTTATCTCATACAGTTAGTGAAATTAAAATTAAAATGTCACAAGGTGGTACGGTTGTTTTGGTGAATTCTCAATCTATTCAAGCTTGTTTCTACGATGTATTCAATCGTTACTTTACCATCTATCAACAAGATGATGAGAAATCATTTTTAGCTCATCTTTCGTTTGGTATCAATTCAATGTTTTGTCCGGTTCATCCTGATTTTAGAGTTATTGTACATTTACCATTGTCACGTTTAAATGTAACTCAGTATCCTTGGTTAAATAGATTTGAAAAGTATATTTTATCAATGGACCAATTGCTCTCTTATTCTCTATCTAAAGCTTCCTTGGAGAATATTCAAAATTATCATGACCATCAATCCAATACCAAAGCATTCTTTAAAAATCTTTTAGTTAGTGCTCAAGATTTCGTTGATGAAATTCATATTGGTAAACTTAATGGATCATTATTATTTGGTTATACAAAGAGTACAATTCAATCATTAGTCTATCAAGCATTTAAAGATAATTCAAACTTTTCTCCTTATTCAATTTCAAAAGAAGATCTTAAAAAAATGTCACTTTTACCACCAGATCAACAAATTAATCCCTCAACTTTATTAAATTTAAAATTATTACAAATTGCAAGACCAGAATCATTATATAAATGTACAAAATCATTACCAAAATCTTATGTTGAACAATATCTTTCAAATCAAGAACATTTTAATGTTTATTTATTTTTAAAAAATTTAGTTGAATCATTTTCTAAAAATCAAAATCAACAACAACAACAACAACAACAACAAGAATTAGAAGTAGATAGTGAACAACAACAACAACAACAACAACAACAACAACAACAACAACAACAACAACAACAACAACAACAACAACAACAACAACAACAACAACAACAACAACAACAACAACAACAACAACAACAACAATCAAAATGGATGGTTTTCACTAGAACTTCATTTTCACTTCATAGTATTAGAGATTCTGATAAAAATGATAAATTTTTATTATTATTAGAATCAAATATTAAAGTTAATAGAAATGGTGGAAGTAAAAATTTATTTAAAGTTTTACAATTACATACATTCAAATCAAAGGTTAAATGTTCAAAAGAGATTATAGATTTTTGTACTTCAGAAGAACAAATGGTTATAATTATAATTGCAGATATGTTGGTAGTTACAAATAATCAAATTAATTTCGTACATGAAGTATTTGATCAACATGCAAATAGAGCAAACAAACTTTTAGTTTTCATTTCACATTTCCCACCTGAATTTTCAATCTCTTCTCAAAATAATATTAATTCAATATTTTTAAATAATACTGAATATATTTATATTGATTCACTTGGTATTAAAATTGATAATTCTTTAATTTCAGATAGTGGTATAAAAAGTGATTTAGAAAAAAGTAATAATAATAATAATAATAATAATAATGATAATAGTGGTAATAATAGTGGTAATGAAATTGATGGTAGTTCAAATGGTGATAATAATAATAATAATAATAATAACAACAATAGTGGTGAAATGAAATTTGATATACGTGGTTGGATTAGTAAAGTTTATGGTATTACAGATAATAAACCATTGGATGAAACAACATTTTTAGAAAGTATGTTTTTTAAATACCTTTACCAAATTTCAAGTAGTATGGCAAATTCACAATTAATGGGTTATATTGAACCAAAAGAATTGAGAGTAGAAGAATCTCAATTCTATTCAAATGCAACAAAGAGAGTTGAATATATTAAAACCATTTTCGAAAATAATAATTCATGGGTTAAATGTATAATAGATCAATTCTTAAAAACTTGGAATGGTACCAATTTAATTACAAATATTATTGCCGATGTTTCCTCTGATATAGTTTCAACTAAATCGACTCAATCATTCTTTGAATCAATTATTAGTTCAATTAAATCATTCTTTTATCCTGTAATTTCACAAATTATCAAACATTTAATCAATCATTATTCATTTTTGTCAATTTATGAAGTTAAACCAAATTCAATGGAACAAAAAATGGTTGAAAAATTCATTATAAGTGCAAACTCTTTAAAGATTTCAGATTCAGTTGAAGAACGTTTTGAACCAATTAGAATTTTACCACCAATAATACGTAAAGTTAGATCGGAACTATTACTCTATGATTCAATATCAACCGTTATAAATCAACTATTTGATCAAGCTTTATCAACTTGTAAATTTATGAGTAATTATGGTTTCCTCTATAAAGAATTTTATCAATTAGTTTCAAAACATCCAATTAAACCATTGCTAGATTATATAGTTTCTGAAGAACCATTATTGGAAAGATTTAATAATGATTTCATTATTAGAACTTTAAAATTTGAAAAAACAGTTTCAAAATTCTTTTTCAATTTAATTGATTCATTTAAAGGTAGATTTGTTACATCATCATCATCACCATCATCATCATCAAAAAAAGATAATATTAATAGTCATCCAATTTTAGAATTATGGGTAACAAGTCATTTTGAACATAGAACATTATTCTATTTAAAGAATATCCTTTTACCAATTATCAATTTAAAAGGTGTTGATTTAATTTCAGAATTATTAAAAATACCATTAAATAATAATATCAATAGAACCATTGAAGATTATAAAAGATTAATAGTTGATTTCTCTTTTAATTTATTATATAATCGTTTATTGGTACTTTTAGATCAAGTAAAATGTAATGATTCTTATAATGAAGATATTTTCTTAAATTGGATTTCAGTTGTTAGAGAAGTTTTAAATATTTCAAAAACAATTTCAAATGTTTTAAAAGATTTAAGGAAAATATCAAACGGCAGCAACAATGATGATTCTTACTTAAAAGCTATTCAAGTTTTTATTAGTTATTCAATTTTAATGGATTCTTGTATAAATTCAATTAATTTCATTAAAAATGAAGATGGTACAATATCAACAACTCCAAAAAATACAACAAAAAGTAGTTCACCTTCAGTTAGTACTTTACATTCAATGGTTAAAATTTATTATAACTTTTTCAATAAGGAATTTAAAAGTGATAGTTTTAATGTATTATTTAATAATTTAATTGAATTTAAAAAGGAAAAAGAAAGTAAATTAATTGGTGATTCATATAGTTCAATATTACAAAAAACTTGTTTATTAGATATTTTAGATCCTATTGCAACCTTGTCAAGAGAAAACTTTTCACAATTTTTAAGAGTTTTACAAGATCCAAAGAGAAATAATAAAATTGAAATCCCAATTGGTTGGATTTGTTCTGTAATTGGTGAATATATTAATTTAGAGGATAATTATCAATTCCTTAGAGAAAAAGTTAATGAAATTTGTTGTAAATCTTGCGAAGAATATTATTTCCCACCATTAGTTTCAAAACCAACCGGTTTAAGTTTTAAATTTTTAGGTATCACTGAAAAATCATACATTCATAGTTTCAAATTATTGGAAGATTCAATTTATTATGCAGAGTTGAATAGAATTAAATCAGAGGAATTGAATAGTTTATGTTCATCTCATTTAAGAGAAAAATTCTTAAGAGAACCATTTAGTAATATCATTTTAGAGTCAATCAATACACAAATCATTGAGAAATTTGCTGATCTTTTAAATTCAAATATTGAAAATGCAAAAGAGGTCTTGGAGAAAACAAAGATTCTAAAAGGCACTTTACAATCTATATTGGTAGCACCAGAGAATCCAAATGGTAAAATATTAAAACTTATAAACTTTTATCATATGACTCTAATCAATCATTTGAAAGAGAGTACAATGGCCACCCTATTAAGAGATGAAGCATTCCTTTCAACATTTGGTTTAAGACTTCATTTATTGGATTCTGATAAAATTAGTGGTGTTGATGCTAGTCAACGTGGTGTTAATCTATCGAATAAGACAGAGGTTGATTTCAGTCAATTAAGATTCATCTATGATAGTAGTAATAATAGTTATGGTGTATTATTTAAAAAAATTGAACAATTAATTAATTCATCAGATAAACCAGAATTTGAAAAATTAACTGAAACTCTCAATACCCCAGATTGTCAAGGTTTGTTTAGAGCAAGTTTATTCATTATACTTTATCAATATTATTTGGATGGTTTAGATTGTTCAGCATTTAAATACCTATTCGAATCAAAGGAACAAGATTCAACTCGTAAATTCTTTGATCTTCAAAATTTCACCGAATATTATTTACCATTCATTTATCCAGATCAAAAATTGAATAAAAATATTGGTGTTCATAAACTTTTGATGAGACAAGAGAATAAAGAAAGGGAAGATATCACTGCCGCTCAAATCACTATCAATTCAATAGCAATATCAATTGGTTCAAATTCAAATACTTTTCTTTACAATTTAACAAGACATATTCAAACCGTGGCCGGTCAATATTTCCCGGCTTGTGATGTTGGTAATATCTTTAGAGATTGTGCAATGATCTATTTAGATGGTCAAGATGATCATACCGTAACCATGGGTTATGATGTTTTGTATAAATATATTGTATCATGTTGTTCTTGGTCTGCTTTTACATTCACAGTATCGGTGCAACCTAGATACACAGAGTACCTTTTAAAACCACAAATTCATTTCGTTTCGAAATTGGATAAAAAAGATCACGTATCTTTAACAAATTACCTTTGGAATAGAGCATTAACTTCAATCAATGAAATCATTAGAAATCCAGAACTAAGTTCATCTCTAATTGAACCTTCTCAATATATTTCAGAGTTTCTTTATCAAATTTGGTTAGATGGTCATACATTAAATAATAGTCAACAAACTCAACATTTCCGTTCACACTTTGCAAATACAACCCAAGTTACCAACTATGAGAAATATCTTTGTAATGTTTTAACTAAAATTAAAAAAGAGAATGAAAGTAGAAAATCTCATCTAATGAGAATATTTGCTCAAAGAACTATTGTATCATCAAAGAATAAAGAAATACAAATGAATATCAATTCAATTAGAAGTGATTTTGTTCGTTCCTATGAAAGACCTTATTTTACATTTGAAAAGATCAATCAATTTTGTTCAAGTTCAAATGGTAGTAGTAAAAATTTCGAAGTCCTAACATTTATGTCAAATCAAATTCAAAAGATATGTTTATCAAAACATTTCACTCCATTAGTTAATTTCATTGTATTATTCCATCAATTCTTAAAATTCCGTTTACAAGAGAATCAATTCAATTTCAATTTCAATCAATGTGTTCAAATTCTATTGGATAAACAATATGAAACTGAAGAATCAATTAAACCATTAAGATTGGCTTGGACTCATTTCACAAATGCTTGGAAATCAGTTATCAAAGAAATGAATATCATTGAAGGTGGTTGTGCACAAAAACCAGAATATGAAAAAGTTGCATTCCCAATCCATGATGAAACTCCAATGTCTGTAATATTATTCGATAGTGATTCTAATGGTTCCGGTGTAATTTTGAATCTAATCAATGGTTGGGTATCGCATACTCAATCGCCTTGTCTAAATCTTAGAAATGATGTACCAATGTCACCACTTTTCAAAACGATTGCAGAAGGTTTCATTCCAAAAGGTGTGACCTATGATATCTCTGATTTGCCAGAAGGTGAGAATTATCTATTGTTAGGTTCAGATTTCGAACCAAATGATTATCATCAATTCATCTATAGACTATTCTCTCAATATCAAACATTTGATAAGGAAACAATGTCACCAGATTTCCTATCGATTCAAAATCGTGTCATCAATAGATTCTTTGCTGGTAAAGGCGTTGCAGGCATTTTAGAGAATTATTCAAAACGTTTTCCTTTTCAAAAAGTAATCTCTGAACAAGATAGTGTAGTTAAAAAGAAATTAGCATCATTGCTATTGGATGATGAAATTCAATCTCTGTCGAATCTAGTTAGAAATCTTTACTCATTAATTCAAAAATTACCAGAGATTTATTTCAAAGATATTGGACACTCTTATTTGAAAATTCATTTCGAAAATACTTTGAGTGCACGTCAAAATTATTTAGATGATTTCTCTCAAGAACTTAGTACTTTGGTTTCAAATATTATAAACCTAACAAATGAACAACAATCGATTGATGTCAATCAATCAATTTTCCATTTCCGAAATTCAATCACTACATTTGTTCCACTAGATTTAGCAAAACAGTTATCAATCAATATGGTTGGTACAATTTCTATTATGTTGATCAATTCTTCACTGAAACAAAAAAAATTATATAGAAACTTTTGTCCAGAACCAAAGATTATCGATGGAAAATATATAGAGTTTTTCGATAGATTCAAATCTAATATCATTGAAAAAGCTAAAAATGAAGCTGATAATCTTAACTTCCTTAGAAATCTTTGTGAATACATTAGAGAGGTTCATAGTAAATTGGTTTCAAATGATGTTTTAAAAGAAATTTCCGTCTCAACTAGTGAATCAATAACATTGGCTCAAATCATTCAAAAGAGAATACCAGAGTTTTCTTTTGATAAAGAAGTAATCTCAAAGAAATCCTTCTGTTTAAATGGTACTCCAACTAGTTATTATAGAATCTTAATTAAAACAATCACTGATATTTACAATCATATTAATCCAATGATTCAAAATAAGAAAAATACAGTTTACTCTGAAATCTTTACAAATCATTTCAATTCAATCAATAGTGAAGAAGAAATTAAACAAATTAATATTGATTCAATAAGAACTTCAAATAATTCTTCACCAAATTTAATTCAAAAAATTAATGAACAACTTGATAATAATAATAATAATAATAATAATAATAATAATAATAATAATAATAATAATAATAATATTGATCACGGGGATGATAATAATGATGGAGAAAGTGAAAGTGATATTGAAGATTATGAAAATATTAATAGTACTTGTGGTAAAATTAAAATTATTAAAAATACAACTAGAAAAATTGATCAAATTGATAATCATCCATTTAAACATTATCTTTATTATTGGATTAGATATTTATCTCAATTCTGTGAATTATTAAATGTCGAACCATTAAATAATTATAATAATAATAATAATGATTTTAAAATTTTTAGTTTATTCAAACTTTTCAAACTTCAATCATTTGAACAAAATTATGACCAAAATTCACCAATAATCATTAATAGATTGGATAAGAAATTATCAAAAGGTTTAATCACATCAATATCTCCAATGGAAACAATGATTCATATTTTAAATAGACTAAGTAAACTTGATTCAAATATTAAACAATTATTCAATTGGAAATTTAAAATCATTTGTGATGAATGTAAAGAAAATACTGAATCATCTGGTTTTATCAAGTTAACTTTGGATTTAACAAATATTAATGAAACTAATAGATCAATCAAATCATTATTAATGTCAACTTTATTATATTCAATTAAAATTAGGTTTGTATAAATTTTTTTTTTTTTAAAAAAAAAAAAAAAAAAAAAAAAATATAAACAAAGGAAAATAATACTAATTATAAATTTATTTTATTAAACTATAGAAATTGTAATCATAATAAATCAGATATTAAATTAGTAGAATCACCAGAATATATATTTATTGAAGTTGAGAGATTTAAAAAAGGTCTTCCGTTCAATTCTAGTATTATAAACTTTGAAAAGAATATCAGTATATCAGAGTTATTGGGTAATTTTTCAAAAGATATTAATGGATTATATAATATTCAATCAATTCTTGTAAGTTTATAAATATATTTTTATTTTATATAATAATAATAATAACAAACTAACTTTATAATTTATTTTTAGTCTTATGGTTCAAGAAATGATGAATTTGATTTTATTACAAGTAATGAAGGTCAATACTATCATCTTACTTCTAGTAGTTGCGTTAAAACATTGAATGAGTACAGTTTTAACGCAATAATAGAGTCACTCAACAACAACTGTAACTTTATCATTTTAAAGAAAGGTGGCTATATCAAAACAAGTCATATCAGCGATCCAGTTGATCCTTCTCTTTTAAATAAACCACCTATTCCATCAAGTGATAATGAAGAAGAAGAAGAAGATGATGATGATGATGAAGTAAATGAAGATGAATATGAAAATGGAAATGAGGATGAAGATGAAGATGAGGATGAAGATGAAGATGAAGATGAAGATGAAGATGAAGATGAAGATGAAGATGAAGATGAAGATGAAGATGAAGATGAAGATGAAGATGAAGATGAAGATGAAGATGAAGAATATGAAGATGAAGATGAAGATGAAGATATTATTGGAGATGACGCTGAGGTTGAAAAAGAAAACAAGAATGGATTTTCTCATTTAGAATCACTACAAATTACACCAATACCTCACGACAAAGATGAAGAACAACCAGAAAAACCTCAACAACAAGAGATACATCAACAACCAGAGAAACCTCAACAACCAGAGAAACCACAAGAACTACAATCAACTGAAACACCAGGACAAGAAGTATCAGTTGATTATAAAATCCTTTATGACAGAAAAGCTTTCAAAGAATTTTTATACGGTGGATTCGAAAAATTCACTGAAGATTTGAAACTGCAAATCCTTGATGCCGGTATCAATTGTTTTTCAGTTTTATTAAATTTAAAGAGTGAAGACTGGTCAAAGTTTTCATTCTTACAATTACCAAAGAGAAATCAATTGGTAAATTCTTATAAGAAAATTCATAATGAAGCCATCAAAAAAGAGTATCCTTTCGAATCTCCTTTTGATATAGATGACCAAAAAGCCTACGAACAATTCCTTAAAGATATCGTTAATGATGAAAAAACTATAATGGATTTGGTTGAAGCTGGTTTTGACTCATTTACATCTTTAATTCCATCTGATGATGGCGGTTGGGAAGAAGTGTCTTTAAATTTACAAGAGATCCTTAAACCTGCGACATGTTTCAACTTAATCAATCAATTAAAATTGGTTGGAAAAGCATAATGAAAAATAAAAAAATAAAAAAATAAAAAAAATAAATATAAAAAAAAAAAATATTAAGATATAATAAAAAAAATAAAATAAAAAAAATAAATAAGAAAATAAATGTTAATAATTATTAATAACATTTTTTTTTTTTAATATATCAATAAAAGTTGAAATAAAGAGAAAAGAAAGAGAATAAATAAGAACAAACAAGAACAACAAAGAACAATAACAAGAACAATAACAAGTACAAAAAATAAAACAATTAAACAAAAATAAAAGTCTATTTCCCAAAACATTTTAGCAATTATCTTTTTTGATTAAAAAAGAAAGATCTTTCTTACAACAAAACCAATTATGGATTCATTTATTTTTTTTTTTTTCCTCTGGTGGTGGATTTATGGTTAAAAAGATTTCATTATAATTTGGACATTTCATCTTGTTCATTTTCATTTCGTCTTCATTATCTTTCTTCTTTTAATTGCTTAATTGATGTTCATTTGAAATAATCATTATTAATACAATTTGAAAACTATTTTGAATAATTATAAAAAAAAAAATTAAATTCTTACAACTTTAAAAGGAATAGACATATTAATTTCATCAGACTAATTTTAACATATTAATTTCAGCCTTAAAACAGGTATATACATTAAAAAAACTTAAAATTTTATTTCCCAAAACATTTTAGCGATTATCTTTTTAATTAAAAAAGAAAGATCTTTCTTACAACAAAACCAATTATGGATTCATTTATTTTGATTTGTTTTTTTTTTTCTTTTCTTCTGGCAATGAATTTATATTTTTTCAAGAATTTATTATCATTTGGACATTTCATCTTCTTCAATTTTCATTTTGTCTTCATAATATTTCTTCTTTTTTAATAGCTTAATTGATATTCATTTGAAATAATAATATTTGGTTGGTTTATATTTTTGACTGTAAAAAAAAAAATTTACCTTCGATTGAATTATTATTATAGTTGCTGCTTTTGTATTATTATTCAAGCATTTATTTTTACTATTTTCATTTTTTATGTTATTAATACAATTAGTATTACTATTACTATTACTATTACTATTACTATTACTATTACTATTACTATTACTATTACTATTACTATTACTATTACTATTATACCTCTTAAAAAGCCATTTGAGTTGTTGATAATAATGAGGAATCTCAATGGTAAAATGTTTATCATTTTTCTGGAACTAATTGCAACAAAGTTTGATTCCAAATCTTTTATTAAAAATATTGCTTTTGTTTTCAAAGTGTGTGGTTTTTTTTTTCTTTCAATAATCCATCCATAAATTTTCATTCTTTTGAAATTGAAAAGTTTATGGATGGATTTTTGAATGAAAAAAAAAATCCCATACTATACTACCAAATTAAAATGAAATTTTGTGGTAATGAAAATTAAATATCATTCAAAAATGTTAATGCCAAAAAAAGCCTCAACAATAATAATATTAGATAATTAAATCCATATTAAAAATAAAAAAAAATCGAAGTAATAAAAAAAAAAAAACTAGATTATAAATCAAATCAAAAAGAGGATAAAATGGATATCGATAATGAGGAGGAAGAAGGTGATACCGATTTTGATCATAAACAAAAAGTTGATACTAAACAACAACATGATGAAAATAAAAAATATCAATGCCAGATTAGAAACAAGATCAATTGTAACAAAAATAAAAAATAAATAACATTTAAGGAAGGCACAAGAAAAATCATTTTATTAAAATCCTAACTATTAAATGTACAATATGATATGTTTACTTCCAATTTGACAAATAGTGTTGATAACTTTTTATGTCTCAAATTATTGATTTTACCGGCTACAGTGTTGATAACTTTTAACCACCAATAATATTTGGTGAATTGATTCTATAATTTTACCAATTTTTGAAAATACTTCTTGATAATTCCTACTTACATGTAAAACAATTAGTGTTGATAACTTTTCTTGAATTAAACTATAAGAGATGTGGATCCAATTGACAATTAGTGTTGATAACTTTTTTCGTCGTACACAAGAGAGTAACTCCTCACTAACAATTTGATAAAAAGTGTTAATAACTTTTTTTATCATGTATTATTACAATGATTAAGCTAATAGTGTTGATAACTTTTTAACCCATAATAATACTTTGAGAGTGGTGAATTTCCAAATAATTCCAGATACCATCTATTTTATTTTTTTTTTTTTTTTTTTTTTTTTATTAGCACAATTTGAAAATGAATAATTAAAAAAAATAAATTAAATTCATACACATTTTAAAGGAATAGATTATAACTTTTGATTTTTATATGTAATAGCACACTTTTACATAAAAAAAAAAAAAAAAAAAAAAAAAACTTTCTTTTATACTCAGTCCAAAATCTTTAAAACCAAATTGTAAAATTTTATTTTTTCCAATTTTGGTAAATTAAAATATGAGATTTAATCCACAAATATATAAATGGTGATTGTTTTATCTTGATTCTTTTTAAAGTAATTTTTTCATTTAATCTAAAAGATTTTAATTGAAAGTGAAAAATAGGGGTTTGCTGATTGATTAAAAAAAAAAAAAATAAAAAAAAAATAAAAAAAAAAATAAAAATAAAATAAAATAAAATAAAATAAAATAAAATAAAATAAAATAAAATAAAATAAAATAAAATAAAAAAAAACAAAATTAAATTAAATTAAATTAAATAAAAATATTTAAGATCTTGGTCAACTTTTATTTTTTTGTTTAAATTATTTAATTTATTATTTTAATTTTTTTTATTTTTTTTATTTTTTTTTTATTTAAATATATGTTTTTTATTTTATTTATTTTTATTTTATTTTTTTAATATTTAAAGTTAAAATAAAAAGTATAAAAATAGAGATACCATTATTAATAAGTATTTTGGTATATTCTTACAAGAGCTATTACCATCACTATTCTTTTCGAGTAATTCATTTGAGCTTGAGTGATGAATAAAAGGTGGTGGAGGTGTTCCCCTTTTATGTAATGGTGTTGGTGATACGTTTTCTTCAGAATCCGAAGATGATGAGTCCATAATTGGCAATGGTGATGCTGATACTGATACTGATGTTGATGCTGATGCTGATTCTGATGCTGATTCTGATTCTGATGCTGATGCCGATGGTGATGGTGATTCAGATTGAGAAGATTTACTCTCACTATCTTTTTTTTTATCTTCACTACTAGATTCATTAAACTCACTAGATGCTTGAATAACCTCTTCAGATGAAGATGGTTTTTCTGTAGAAATTGACATTGGTCTAGAGGATATTGGTGTTTGAGTTGGAGTTGGAGTTTGAGTTTGAGTTGGTGTTTGGCTTGGTGTTTGAGTCGGGGTTGGTGTTTGACTTGGTGTTGGAGTTGGTGTTTGACTTGGTGTTTGACTTGGTGTTTGACTTGGTGTTTGACTTGGTGTTTGACTTGGTGTTGGTGTTTGAGTTGGTGTTTGAGTTGGTTTTGGTGTTTGACTTGGTGTTGGTGTTTGACTTGGTGTTTGAGTTTGGGTTGGTGTTAGTGTTTGAGTTTGAGTTGGTGTTGTTGTTTGAGTTTGAGTTGGTGTTGGTGTTTGAGTTGGTGTTGGTGTTTGGCTTGGTGTTTGACTTTCCTCTAATGATGATGATGGTGATGGTGATGGTGATGGTGATGGTGATGGTGATGGTGATGGTGATGGTGATGGTGATGGTGATGGTGATGGTGATGGTGATGGTGATGGTGATGGTGATGGTGATGGTGATGGTGATGGTGATGGTGATGGTGATGAGTTTGGATCTAATTCACCACATTTTACTTTAATAAAAGAGTTTAATTCTAACCATTCACCATTGCAAGTTAAAGCTTTAGTCATTTCGAAAGCATTTGATCTTGTTGAGCATTGATTATTTTTATAAACATCGAAAATATAACCATTGGTTAATCTTTTTTTAACGGAAAATGAACGTGTTAATTGATCTTGTTGATCGACATTCTCATCTTTACATATTAAATAACTACATCTATTAGCAAGTGTTACATTCTTTATAATACCACCATCTTTACAATTTAAACAAACTGTAAAAATTGTAGTATCAATTGAATATATACCAACTAATACATTAAAAAACAATACTACAAATAATAATATTTTCATTTTTTTTTTTTTTTTTTTTTTTTTTTTTTTCTAAAATTGGTAATTTATTTTTTATATTATTTTTTTTTTTTTTACTAAAATTTTTATATTATTTTTATATTATTGTAATCTAATAAAAAAATTATTTTGAAATGTAATAATGGTTTGTTTGTTTTTTTTTTTTTTTAATTGTTTTATTTATTTTTTTAATTTGGTTATTTTAATTTAAAAAAAATAAATATATATTATTTTTATTTTGTTTGGTTATTAATCTCTAAATTTAATTTTACAAATGAAAAATGAATTGGATTTAAAATAATTTCATACCATAAATAGTGCTTTTGTATATAAAAAATAACAGAAAATCATTGACAATTATTTTTAAATTTTCAACCATGATTTTATTTGAATCGTAATTAAAAACAATACCTTTAAAAAAATAATAATAATAATAATAATAATAATAATAATAATAATAAGATTAGATTCTATTAAATAAAAAGAAAACATCCATTCACTTCATTATATTTTTATTTCTAATGTTTCAATTCAAATTACAAATCCAAAAATTCGTGCCCTATTGCGTTAAATTCCACCCATATAAAAATAAAATTTCTTTTTAAAAGAATTTAAAAAATCCACACCACACGTATGGATATTTTTATATATATATAAATTATATTTATATATTAAAATAAAACACCCGTTTGTGCATATCATTATTATAATAATTACCAATTTTTTTCAATTGGTAATTGTGGAATTTTCAAAACAATTCTTTTTTTTTTTTTTTTACGACTTTGTTATCAATCTGGAGTGAAAATAAAAAAAAAAAATTAAAAAAAAAAAAAAAATAAAAAAAAAAAAAAAAAAAATAAAAAAAAAAAAAACATTTTAAAAAATTCACACTTTTTCTTTTTTTATCCATTATTAGTGCGTCTTTTTTCTTTTTCTTTTTTCTTTTTTTTTAATTAAAACAAATAGAAAATACTGCACCACCATGTATAAAAGCAAATTACAAAATCAAGATGAACATTTACAACAACAACAAAAGGATTTTCCAATCGTTTGTGAAAATTGTTTAGGTGACAGCCCATATTTAACAATGGTATGACATAATCTATAATTTTAATAATAATAAAAAAAAACAATACAAAAAAACAAATTCTAACCCTCCATACAAATAATCTTCCTTTTCACACTCATACACGTATTCATACACATTATATATATATAAATATACTTTAATATATTTATATATTTATTTATTTTTATATCTTTATATTATGTATAAATAAAAAATAAAAAATAAAAATTAATAATAATAATAGACTAGATCAGAATTTGATAAAGAATGTAAAATATGTACTAGACCATACAATGTATATAGATGGAAACCAGGATCAAGTTCAAGATATAAGAGAACAGAGATTTGTAAAACATGTTCACAAGTTAAGAATGTTTGTCAAGCTTGTATACATGATTTAGAATTTGGATTACCAGTTCAAGTTAGAGATGCAGCATTAGCAGCAAATCAATTTGAAAACTCTTATGTTACAGATAAAGGTATTGAATACCAAGCAACTGAGAATCAACGTTTAATTGATAACGGTTTAATATCATATGATAATTTTCAACCAAGTGATATCGTTACAAAATTAGCAAAAACAATACCAAAATCAAATTTTAATAATAGTAGTAATAATAATAATAATAATAATAATAAAAATGATTCAAATGCACCAAAAATATGCTCATTCTTTCAAAAAGGTAATTGTAATCGTGGTGATGAATGTCCATATAGACATGATTTAAATAGCAGCAATACAGAAATAAAAGATGGTGTAAATAAAATACAACAACAAAAACCACCAAAGAAACCAATCGATCAAAGTATAACAACATTATTTTTAGGTAATTTAGAGTTTGATAAGATCACTGAAGATCATATTAAAAATAATTTATTTGTATTTGGTAATATTAAAAAGGTTAAATTAATTGAACATCAAAAATGTGCTTTTGTAACATTTGAAACTCGTGAATCTGCTGAATCCGCAATAGATTCTTTATTTAATAATTTTAAAATTGATAATTGTGAAATTAAATTAAATTGGAGTAAATCAAATAAACCACCACCAATTCAAAATACAAATAATAACAATAATAATAATAATTCATATCATCCTTATCAACATCCAAATAATAAAATAAATAATAATAATAATACAAATATAGAAAATACAGAAGAAAAAGAATTATATTCAGCAGCACCAACAGATAAACCAAAACCAATTACAATTATGAAACCAATGGGAATTAAATCTTTCCCAACTTTTAAAATTAATCCAACTCCAACTTCTTCCTCCTCATCTTCATCAACAACTACAAATAAACCATACTACTCCTCAATGGATCCAAGTAATTATGGTAGTAAATATAGTTCATAAATAAATAAATAAAATTTTAAAAAAACTCTATTCTTTTATAAATTTATTTATTTAAATTTTTATTATTTATTTATTAATTTATTTATTTATTTATTTATTTATTTATTTATTTATTTATTTATTTATTTATTTATTATTGTTATTTTTGATTAACCTAAAATTCTTGAAATGAAATTAATACAAATATGAGCCCACAATAATAAACCTCTTGATTTTGAAATCAACCATAATAAACCATATGATGATGAACAATGACAACTTGAACATTCCCACCATTCTGAACATAAAAATGAAATCAAAATTGCTAATACGAAATGTGATAAACCTTGATAAATTTTATAAATTCTATTATCCTATTTTATTTATTTAAAATTTGTTTTATTAGTATTATTATTATTATTATTATTATTATTATTATTATTATTATTATTATTATTATTATTATTATTATTATTATTATTATTATTATTATTATTATTATTATTATTATTATTATTATTATTATTATTATTATTATTATTATTATTATTATTATTATTATTATTATTATTATTATTATTATTATTATTATTATTATTATTATTATTATTATTATTATTATTATTATTATTATTAATTATTAAAAACTTACAATTGAAAGTATTGAAATTGATTTTGCAAAATAATTAATAAATAATTGACCAACGAAAGCAATTATTAAAGGATAATATAAAATTGAGATTAAATAATTATCTTTAATAAAAGATTGTTGATTAATTGGTAAAAAGTGATCTTTAAAACGTAATATACAATCCAATAATACAATGTAGACGAAAGCGATTAACAAAGCATCAGAACGTGCAAATGAAAGGAATGTTTTTTGTCTAAGATGTGGTACTTCTTTTCTATTTCTGTAAACTAATATATACTCCCAAACTAACCAAACCAAACCCAATGTTAAATAGATATAAAGTAACTGATTTGGTGATTGTTGCTTGCCACTACTATTATCAGTATGAGTACTAAGATAAAGTATTCTGAAAATCCATTGATACTTTTGTAAAATTGATTCTGAAAATGTTGTTGCCTCTTTAGTTGATGATGCTAATGATGTTTCAAAGAACTCTGGTGAACATGATAACATTGAATTTGATACGAATATTAATGCAAAGAATATTATACCAATCCATCTTAAAATTGAGAATGATAATGGATCTTTTAAAATTCTTTGTTGTTCAAATATTGAATTTAAATTAATTTGTCCTGACGATGATGCTGATCCTGATAATTCACCATTATTTGTTTGTTTGGTTTCAATTGGTTTTGGTTCTAAATCATTTTTTAATTCATTTGTATGACTTTGAATAAAACTTAAACGATCACCTGTATTACTATTAATTCTTTTCTTTCTTGCTTCTCTTCTTCTCTCTTCTAATGTCATTGTTGATTCATTTTTTTCAATTTTATTCTCTGTTGATTCCATCTCTCTCTCTCTCTTTTTTATTAATCAATTAATTATTGAACAAATAAAAAAAATAAAAAAAATAATAAAAAAATAAAAAAAGTGTGAAGTTTTTTCATTTTTTTTTTTTTTATTTTTTTTTTATTTTTATTTTTATTTTTGTCATTTTAAAAAATTTGGAAGATCGTTGTTTGACTTTTTGAGGATAATAATAGTGTTTTTTAATTTTAAATTTAAAATTAAGGATTTGAATTGTTTAATTTTTTTTTAATTAACATAAAAATAAAAAAATAAAAAAATAATTAGTTTTTTTAATTTTTAAATTTTAAATTATTTATTATTTTATTTTTAACATTTTTATTTTTTTTTTTTTCTTGAAATAATAAGAGATATTTTTTTTTTTTTTTTTTTTAATAGATTTTATTATATTAACACAACCACTAATTATTTATTAATAATTTTTTTTTTTTTTTTGTTTATTTTTTTTAAAAATAAATATGCGCCAAAATTTCAAAAAAAAAAAAAAGTAAGATCTCCCTAAATCCAACAACTAATTTTTGTTTTTTTCAAAAAAACCACCTTTTTTTTTTTTTTTTTTTTTTTTTATTTGTTTTTCGAATCACTAACATCACCACACTACATTTTAAATTTAATTCCAGATAACGGTTCATTTTTTTTTTTTATTAATATTGTTTTGTTTTTAATACTAGGGTGTGTGTTAATTAATAATAATTTATTTTATTTTTTTATTTTTATTTTTTATTTTTTTATTTTTTAATTTCATTAATTTTATTCTATGTGAACAGTCAAACTAAATAATACCATATAATCAAACAAAACCAAAATCAAAATAATAATAATAATAATATAAAAAATTATATAAATATATATATAAAATAAAAAATAAAATTAAAAAAAAAAAAAAAACATATAATTTTATGCATATAATAATAATATAATATAATTTCCTACACATTTCATTAAACATAAAAGTTAAAAATTAAAAAACAAAAAAAACAAAAAAATGTATTCAAAAGAAAAGTTAAGTACCATATCAAGGGATGACCTTTTAAAGATTTGTAGAAATAATAGAATTCATATTCTTTCAGCTGAAATTGAAAAGGTAATGCAAATACTCTAAAATAAATAAATAAATAAACAAACAAACAATATATTAATTAATGTATTTAAAAAATAAAAAAATAATTATATAGCCTGAATTAATTTCTAGTATCCTAAGATACTTTAGAAGACAATCAAGATATTTTCAACCACCAGAAACTAATAATAATAATAATGAATTAACACTTGATCAATTAGAATCACCAACTACAACAGCAACAACAACAAATACATTAAAATCATCATCTGAAGTTTACCCAAATAATAATAATAATAATAATAATAATAATAATAATAATAATAATAACTCATTATATCCAACATTATTAGAGAATAATAATAATAATAATGAAAATAGTTTAATTAAATTATCATCATCACTTTCAAATTATTCATTTAATGGCGAAGTATCAGCATATAAACCACCACCAGCAATACCGATTTCAGTTGCATTAGCAAGAAGAAAAACAATATTCAAGAGTAGTACAAGTAGTAATTATAATAACTTTGAAATGACATTAGATTTAAATTCTTCAAATGTCGATTTAAATAATTATCAAAATACAGGTTCACATTGTACCGATGATAAAAAATCAATCATCAAAAATATTTTAAATAATAATTTATTAATTCAATCACAATCCCAACCATCATCAACTTCAACTAATAATAATAATAATAATACATTATTACAACAATCGTCATCAGGTGCATTACCACCACTAAAATTTCAACCACCACCAAATGTTACTAGTAATATAGCTAGTACCGCCAATATGGTATTACCAACTAACCCTTCTGATATTTCATTTCAATCACCACTATCACCTTGTGCACAAAAAGAACAAGATTCTATCATTAATCAAATTGCATCATTGGATTTAACCAAAATTTCACCAAGAAAAGTAGATTATAATATTAACAATAATGATAACAATAATACAAGCATAATTCAATCACCATTACAATCAGAAACAACAACAACACCATTGATTACTTCAACACTATCATCACCATCAACATCATCACCAATGAAAGGTTCTACCAATAATTCTCCAAATACCAAAACTACAGCTTCAACAACAACTACAACCACAACAACAAATAAATCACCAACATCAACAACTGTTGTACCAGTTCAAGCTGAAAATAGAAAAGATAGTTTTATGGCCTTCAAAAAGAGACTATCTTTAATGAAATTAAAGTTTGTGTCAAATTTTAAAAAAAACTTTATTTATTTCTTATTTATTTCTTTATTTATTTATAATAAGAGTACTAATACTACTTTTTTTTTTTTTTTTTTTGTTTTCAATAGGGATATGTCATCAAAAAAGAAAGCAACCACAACAAGTAGTAATGATACAAGATATGCAGAAACATCAAGACCAATTCCAAAATTAAATCCACATTTATCAAATAATAAACCAAAAGTGGCAACGCAACAACCAACAACAAATACAGCATCAAGAGTAACAAAGAGACCAGATTTTGATAAAATTCATCAAGCCGCTTTTGATAAATTACCTTCAATCGTTGATTATGAAGCAAAAAGAAAAGATCTATGGTTGAAATTAGGTTTTACAACTGTACCTCCATTTGTTTCAAATAATAATGATACTACAATAACTACAACTGAATCAGATTCTAATAATACAAATGATAATAATAATAATATAAATGATAATAATACAGACAATGATAATGAAAAAAAAAAAAATAATAATAATAATAATAATAATAATAATAATAATAATAATAATAATGATCAATCAATTGATAGTCATATGGATATGTCAATTGAGAATAACAATAATAATAATACAACACCACCAAAACCAATACAGCCACAAATATTTAAACCTTCCTCAAATAATTTTAATCCAATTAATCCAATTACACCAAAGAAAACAACAACTAATCCATTCCTTTCTTCAAATATTAATTTATCAAGTGTTAAAACTCCAACTAAATTTAAGTCTAGTCTTTCTAGTACATTATCATCAATTCCACAAATGTCTTCAGCTGCAATCACTGAAGCTAATAAAACACCTTCAAAACATTCTTCAACAGTTTCATTATTAATGAATAAAAATTTTAATAATAATAATAATAACAATACACCTACAAATAATACTACTGCCTCAACTCCAACTACCATTACACCAACTTCAACTTCCACTACTTCTGCTACTTCAACATCATCATCTTCTTCTTCTAAAACTACTACACCGGGAACTACTGCTGTTAGAAAACCCACCATTCCATCTTTTACATCAGCAACAACAAAACCATCAAGTAAACCAACAACTTCAACTTCTACTACCACTTCTTCAACATCATCTCTCTTTTCAAATAAACCAACAACCACTAGCACCACTGCATCATCAAAGTCAACAACTGTAAATATGAAACCAACAACCTCAACCACTTCCAAATCCACATCAAGTACCACAATGAAACCAAAATCATCCACAACAACATCATCTTCATCTTCAACTTCAGTAGCACCCACCACCGTTAGTAAATTACCATCATACGCTCAACCAACTTTTGCTTCAAATTTAAATTCAAAAGTTACACCAACAACTACATCCACTAAATCATCTTTAACACCAAAAACTGGTATATTAAAATCAACAACACCAACAAGTTCATCTGAAAGATTGAAATCAAAATTATTATCAACAACAACATCATCATCATCATCTTTAACACCAAAATCTTCATCATCAACTCAATCATCTCAATCACCTTTAACCAATATTACAAATACACCACCAAAAGAAACTTCAACAACTACAACACCGAAATCAACAATTTTTGGTAATACAAAATCATCCTCTTCAACTACACCTTCATCACCTGGTAAAATAAAGAAAAGAAAGAGTATAAAATCAACTGTTGTAATTTCAGGTACTGAAAAAAGAACAATAACACAAAAAAAGACATCTGATCAATCTCATGATTCTCTAATTCAAAGAAAAAGATTAGAACAACAAGGGATAATTACAAAATAAAATAATTTTAATTTTAAAAAAAAATATATAACTTTATTTCTAAATTAATTTTAAAATAAAATTAACTATTCTATCAATTTAAATTTTATTGTTATAATTTTAAATTTATTTATTTATTTATTATTTCTTTTTTTTTTTTTTTTTTTTCTTCCATTGAATCATTATTATCATCTTATCTTAATTATTTAATATTTATTCATCAACATTATCAAGGAAGAAATAATTACCAGCAGCTTTTTGTTCATTATCTTTGATTGAATTTAATTTGTTAATTCTTGGACGGAAATTGGATGGATCACGACGGAAAGTGATTTCGAGAGATTTAAGGAAAGAGTTCATACCAGTGAGGAGAGATTGTGGAGTATTAGCAACACAAGAGACACCTGGAATACCATCATAAACGATGACACGATCAGCTAAATAAGTGGCCATAATGAAATCGTGCTCTACGATGAAACCAGATTTACCAGCGTGAAGAATGAATCTCTTGATGACTTTAGAGACGATAATACGTTGTTCAGAATCCAAATAAGCGGATGGTTCATCAATGAGATAGATATCAGCAGGTTGACCTAAACATAAAACGATGGCAACACGTTGTAACTCACCACCAGATAAATTGAGTACTTGATTGTCGATGATGTTTTCAATGTTTAATGGTTTAACGACATCGGATTGGAATTGTGGATGAAGGAAAGTGTTGCAAATACGTTTATTAATCAATTCTCTAACGGAACCTGGGAATTTTGGATCGATTTTTTGTGGTTTGTAACTGACATTCAACTCTGGAACTTGAGCATCAGTATCGGATGGCATATGACCAGCCAACATTCTGATAAAGGTGGTCTTACCGGTACCGTTTTGACCCAACATAACGATGATTTCAGAATCTGTGAATTGACCTGCTTTAATTTCCAATTTGAAGGTACCCATTGTTTTGGTCATATTTGGATATTTGTAGTTACAATGTTTCTTGATCTCTTCTTCATTCTCTGCTGTCTCTGAGAATTTAAAGGTTAATGCATCCTTACGGAATCTCATATTCTCTGTGTGAATATAACCACTAAGGAAAATATTAATACCTTCTCTAACAGAGAATGGTAATGTTACAACACCATAAGCACCTGGTGCTCCATAAAGACAACAAATAAAATCTGATAAGTAATCTAAAACACTAAGATCATGTTCAACTACAATAATATAATTTTGTGATTGAATTAAACCTCTAATAACTTGTGCTGCCTTTAATCTTTGTTTAACATCAAGATAACTTGATGGTTCATCAAACATATAACTATAATAAAAAAAAAATATATAATATTATATATATATATATATATATAAATATATTAATATTTGATATTGTTGTTGTTGTTGTTGTTGTTGTTGTGTTGTTGTTGTTGTTGTGTTGTTGTTGTTGTTGTTGTTGATTTAAATTTTAATTTCTTTAAAAAAACTTACACATCGGCTTTTTGAATTGCAACAACAGCAATTGCAAAACGTTGTAATTCACCACCTGAAAGTACTGGTACAGTTTTATGAAGTGCTTCTTTTAAGTCAAGACAATCGATCATTTCTTGTTTATTATCTTTTTCAGATTTAGCATCGAGGATACTTGAGACTACACCAGTGACAGCCTTTGAAAGATTATCAACGTATTGTGGTTTGATGAGTGCTTTTAAATCTTCACCGAGAATTCTAGTGAAATAGGATTGAAGTTCATTACCACGGAAGAAAGAAATGATTTCATCCCAAGTTGGTGGATTATCGTAGAGACCTAAATTTGGTTTTAATTTACCAGCTAAAACCTTTAAGGCAGTGGATTTACCAATACCATTGGTACCTACTAAACCCAATACTTGACCTGGACGTGGTGTTGGTAATCTATGAAGTTTGAAACTGTTTGGACCATAACGATGTGTGGTTTCTTTGGTTAAATTCTTTGGTAAATTAATGATTTGAATTGCTTCGAATGGACATTTCTTTACACAAATACCACAACCATTACAAAGTTCTTCTGAAATGTATGACATCTTTGATGTTGGTTTAACTTCAATACAAAGTTTACCCATCTTTACGACTGGGCAATACTTTTTACATTCTTGACTACATTTCTTTGGTTTGCATCTATCTGCATTTACAATTGCTATTCTAATTGCATCATCTGCCATCTTTGTTTTTTATATATACTATTTGAAATAATTATATTTTTAATAAAATACAGTTACAATTATTTTAAATAATAATATTATTGTGCGTGTTATATAAAAACGAAGTAACTCAAAAAAAAAAAAAAAAAAAAAAAAAAAAAAAAAAAATTATGATTTTTTTTTTTTTTTACCGAAATTTTTTTTATTTTTTTTTTAAAAATAAATTTTTTTTTTTTTTTTTTTTTTTTTTTATGTGTATCTCACACATTCTTATTTATTTATTAAAATTTTCTAATAAAAAAAGCAGTTTTTTTTTTTTTCTTTTTTTTTAATTAATTTTTATTTTTATTTAATTTTTTTAAACAAAATAATTATCAAAAAATTTATTAAAATAATTTATTTATTTATTAATTAATTTATTATTATTATTCATTTATTTAAATAATAAATAAATATAAATAAATTAAATAAAAAATTAAAAATAAAATAAAAAAAATAAATAAAATAAAATAAAAAAAAAATAAAATAAATACCTTTTATTTTATTTTATTTTATTTAATTTTTTTAATCATCTCTATATTTTATATATTTTGAAATGAAATGAGTATCTAAATTTTTAATATAACGTGCATATCTATCACAATAGATTACATTTAAATTTTTTGGAATTGTATTAATATCAAAAATTGGTAAAAAACCATAAATATGAATATAATTTAAAGAAGATGGTAAACAATTGATTGGTGATAAATCAATTATTCTATTACTATAATTAATAATTGTTAAAGATTTTAAATTTGATGGTAAAATTGATGGACCTATTGCATTTGGATTATTAAAATTATAACATATTGTTAAATATTCTAATGAATTTGGAAAAGAAACTAAAGTTAATGGATGATTATAACCACCTAAATCTAATTTTTTAAGAGTACTCGGTAGTGATGATTTGTTTATTATTTGATTAAATCCACTACCAAATTTTAAAGTTTTTAATTTTTTATATATTTCATTAAATTCACTACTACCACCACCATCACCACCACCACTATTAGGTATATTAATTAATTGATTATAATACCAACCAAATTTTAAAGATTTTAAATTATTTAATTGATTTTTAAATATCAAATTATTTAATAAAGGTTGATTAAAATCTTGTTCAAATTTTAATTTTAAAAGATTACTAGGTAAACTATTTTCTTGAATAGCTTGATTGAAATTTACACCAAATGATAATTTAGTTAATGACATTGGAAGTGAATTTTCATTTATAATTTGATTAAAATTATTACCAAATCTAATTGTTGATACATTCTCTGGTATATCACCATCATTTAAAATATTATTAAATTCATTTTCAAATATTAATGTTGTAGTTGATCTTGGTATATTTAATAAATTATTATTAGAATTAATATTAAATTTTAAAGTTGTCACTGATTTTGGAATTGATTTTGGTTCAATTTTACCAAAATAATTTTTATTTAATTTTAAAGTTATTAAAGATATTGGTAATTTATGTTTAATTAAAATTGGTTGTTGAAATGATGTGCAATATTCTAAATCTAAAGATTTAATTGATTTAGGTAACCATGTTGATTCTATTGTTTGTTTAAAATCTCTACCTGTGAATGTTAAACTTGTAATATTCTCATGAAGTGTGAATTCAGTGAATGGTGAACTAAAAATAACATTATTAAATTCTAATTGTGTCAACGATTCTGGTAAACAATTACAATCGAGTTCAATTGAAAATCCAGTTCTAAATTTAATAGATTTTAAACCATTTAAAAATGTACCTTGTTTAATTTGTAATTTATCATTTCTATTATCCATTAAATTAATTGATGTTAAATAACTTTTAAATTTATAATTTTTATATTCTTCAATACCTTTAAAATTAATTTCAAATTTATGTAAATTATATAATCTCGAATGAAAAATTATTTCATTTCTTATAACTAAATTATTCCAAACTTTTTTAAATAAATTATAATTTTTATAATTAATTAATTCTTTATTATTACTATTATTTTTATTATTATTATTACTATTTTCATTTATAATATGTTTTTTATTATTTATAATATATTTTTTATTATTTTCAATAATTATGAATATTGAACAATTAAATTTTATTTTTAAAATATCATTACTATTATTATTATTATCATTATTATTATTATTAAAATAAATTTTATTTATAAAAGTTTCAATATTGTTATTATTATTATTTTTATTTAATGATTTTAAATTATTTTTTATTAATTTAAATTGGAATTCATTTAACCCTAAATTATTTTCATAATCATTTCTATATTTTTTTTCAGGGATGTTAATAATAATAATAATTTAATTAATTATTTAAAAAGTGTATTTTTATTTACTTTTTAAAATTTTTTGAGAAAAAGCATTTTAAATTTTCAATGGAAATGTATAAACCATTAATTGATAGAATTGTGATACAATCTATTAATGAAAATTTATAATATGGTAACCCATCAACACTATTTATTAACCACTCGTAAACTATATTTTCCATTGATGATCATCGTTCTTTTTTTTTTATTTTTAATTTTTTTATTTTTTTTTATTTTCTAAATTTCACAAAAAAAAACATTATTTTTTATTTTTTTTTATATTATTTTTTATTTTATAAATTTGGTAACAATAGCAGTGTGTGAGGGAAATTTGATGACTCAGTGCCAAAGGAAATTTAAAAGATATTTTTTCGAGCTTAAAAATTTTTTTTTTTTTTTCAAAAACTATTAATATCTTTTTTTTTTTTTTTTTTTAGTATAAGATTTATGAATTCCTTTGTTTTTTAAACTATTATTATTTTTTTTATTTATTTAATTTAAGATTTATGATTTCAATTGTTTTTTATATTATTATTATAATTATTACTATTATTATTTTTTTTTTTTTTTTTTTTTTTTTTTTTTTTTTTTTTTTTTTATTATTTTAGTTTGGGCAATTATTTCTAACTTTAACATGGCTTGAAATATCACAAGATTCTAGTGATTGTTTAAATCCATCAAAAATTGTAATATTTTTAACAGTTTTTGGAATTGAACCAAATAATAAAGGTTGTTTTATATCATATAAAAATAATCTTTCAACACCTTCTGGAAGAATACCTGGAGTTAAAGCATGATCAAAACCATCACCTAAAATTACATTCTTTACAGTTGATGGTATTGAACCAACAACTAATGGTTTTTTAATATTATAAAGATGTAAAAATTCAACACCTTCTGATATTAAACCCGGTGTTAAAACTTGATTAAAACTTTCATTAAATACAATTCTTTTAACAGTTGGTGGAATTGAACCAACAACTAATGGTTTCTTTATATCATAAATATGTAATCCTTCAACAGTTTCTGGTAATGTATTTGGTTCAATTGATTGGTCAAATCCATCTAAAAGCATAACTGCAAATGTTTTTGAATTGAATTTGAATTTTGATATATCAGTACTTTTATTTCCAAATGCAATTCTTGTAAATTCATTTTCTAATGCACAATCTGAATCACTTTCAATTTGTAAATAAAATTTAGAGTTTTTATCTTTTTTTTTTTTTGGAAAAAAAAAAAATAAAATTAAATTAGTTTTTTTTTTTTTTTTATTTATTTTTTATTTCTATTACAAACTACTTACAATTTACATATTTTAAATTGTTTTTATCATAACAATATTTTAAACCATGAATTTGATCTTCATATTCAGTTTTTACACTATTGTAGCTTATGTTTAAATCAGTAATACCAAAATTGTTATAGTTTTCAGATTCTTCATCTTTATTCATATTAGAGAAATTATTTTCTTCTTCTTCATTATCATTATCCAATGAATCATCATTATTAATTTGAGAGATATTTTCTATTGCATTTTCATCAGAAACTAATTTATTTACATCACCATTAAATTTTTCATTCTTGTTTTCATTCAAATCTTGATTTTGATTTTCATTTTGTTCTTTATTTAATGGAGTTTCAATATTTTCTTCTGAATTAATGTTATTTGTTTGAACTATTGATGGTTCATTATTAATTATCATTCCACTTGATTCTGATTTATTTTTTGAAATTTCATTTTCATTTGAAGGACAAACAGAGTTTAATTCAGAGTCATTTTGTTTTGAGTAATCTTGGCTATCATTAATAATATTATTGTTATTATTAAAATTTTCTTTACTATTATTTAATTGATCAAAAGATACATCATTATTTGGTTGTTGTTGTTGTTGTGGTTGTTGTTGTTGTTGTTGTTGTTGTTGTTGTTGTTGTTGTTGTTGTTGTTGTTGTTGTTGTTGTTGTTGTTGTTGTTGTTGTTGTTGTTGTTGTTGTTGTTGTTGTTGTTGTTGTTGTTGTTGTTGTTGTTGTTGTTGTTGTTGTAGTTGTTGTAGTTGTTGTTGTAGTTGTTGTTGTTGTTGCTGTTGATCATAATTATTATAATTATTATTATAGCTATTATTTAATTCATCAAAAGATAAATCATTATTTGGTTGTTGTTGTTGTTGTTGTTGTTGTTGTTGTTGATTATAATTATTATAATTATTATTATAACTATTATAAATTGAATTAGAATCAAATTCTTTAATTGAAAAAATTGATTCAATATATAATTGAAATTTTTCTAATTTATTTTTATTACAAGATAAAAAATGATTTTTATATTCAATTAATTGTTTATTAATATTATTATTACAATTATTATTATTTAATAATTTTAATGATTGTTGATAATGTTTAATTAATTCTAATGTTTGATTTTCATCATCACAATCAACATTGAAATTATTAATTCTTTCAATTGTTTTGTTATTATTAATTATTGATTTTAATGATTCATTATTATTATTAATTAAATTTGAAATATTTGAATTCAAATTCACATTATTATTAAAAGTAATTGATAAATTATTTTTTATTTCATTTTCAATTAATGATATTATTTGATGAATGTTATTGAAATGATTTGAAATGGTTTCAATATTATCTTGATATTCAATTTTAATTTTTTCAAATTTTTCAATTGATTCATTGTTTGTGATTTCATCATTTTTTAATAATTTTAAAATATTTGGATAAATTTCTTCTTTAAAATTATTAATTAATGAACAAATGGTTGAATCATCAATTAAATCAATTTTATGACCACGATGAAAATTATTTTGAGAAATACAACTATTACAACATGGAATTAATTTACAATCTGAGCATAAAAATGTAATATCATTATTTGTATGATATACACATTTATTATTTATATTATTATTATTTGTAATATTAAAATTATTAATATTATTATTTTTTGTAATATTAAAATTATTAAATGGTGGAGATTGTGATATCATTTTTTTAATATGAATTAAAAATATTATTTATTTTGATTTTGATTTTGGTATGAATAATTTTTTTTTTTTTTTTTATTTAATTTTGTTGTGTTGTTTTTTTTTTTTTTTTAATTTAATAAAAAAAAAAAAAAAAAAATGTAATTTATTATTATTTTTATTATTATTTTTATTATTATTTTTATTATTGGTCATCTAGATTACCACTTGATTTATTGAGAAAATTATAAAATAATAATAATAATAAAATGGGTTAAACCCCATAAATAGTATTTATTTTTGGGGTTGGACACCCCCCCAAAAAAAAAAAAAAAAAAAAAAAGAAAAAAAAAGTCCTTTCCCCCCAATTTTTCAATTTTAATCTAAAAATGAAAACAGTGATGTTTTTATTTTTTTCATGGGATTTAAATCTTCATACCAATTGGGATATCCCACTGTTAAAAAAAAAAAAAAAAAAAAAAAAATATTGTGAATAATCAAAAATAAAAAATAAAAAAAAATAAAACAAAAAAATTTTTTCTATGAACTTTTTTTTTTTTAATAATGGTAGAAAATCATTTATTTTTAGAAAAAAAAAATCTAGTGAATATTATTATTATTTTTTTTTTTTTTTCAAATATCACAAGAGATAACCAGATTACTATGGTGAAACTTTTTTTTTTTTTAAAAAAAAATTAAAAACAAAAGATTAAAATAAAAGGAGTTATTTTATGAATACATGAAGAATTTAATATTTTTTTAATTTATTTTTAATTTTTTAATTTTAATTTTTCATATTTGGGAAATAATTTTGACTTTTCATATAACCAATTAATTGTTCAGGTATTTCACAAAGTGTTTCAGCAGCTAATTGTTCAGGATCATTTTCATATTTTTTGAATGGTACGAATTGAACAATGTCACGAGTAGCAATAACACCATTTTTATCAGATAATTGATTTTCATCACCATCTAATTTTTTCATAAGTTCAAAAGAAGCAATACCAACACCAACGATAACGATTGATAATGGAGCTTTGGAGGATGCTTTTACAATTTCTTCAATGGTTTCTTCCATATCTGTGATTTCACCATCTGTAAGTATTAATAGAATTGTATATTTTTGATTTTTAGAATCAACACCTTTAATTGACTTTTTATGAGCATGTTTAATAATCTCTTGAAAGTTAGTTGGATAACTTAATTTAATAGTTGGTATAACTTTATTATAGGTTGATAAAACTTCTTCAATACCGCGAGCTTCAGCTTTTGGACCGAATTGGAAACAGTGGCTTGTTACACCACCGAATCTTTCAGCACCGAAACCCAATAATTCAATTTTACCATCGGAATCATATGGGGCTAAAACATTACCCACTGCCAAGATAGATCTTGCATACTCACTTTCATGAGTTGGTGTATTGTAATGTAAAGATGTACGATCACTTGGCATACCATTTGAAGCTGTACAATCAATTGCAATCATTAAATTAATTTCACAACCACCCGATAAATAATCAATAAAAGTTGGTTGTGCAATTAATCTTGCATCTGTGAATACAATTTTACCACTATTTTTATAACTTGATTTTGATAGCTTCTTTGGATTGATTAATGTGAATTCCCTAACTTGTCCTTTTAATATCTCATCAGTTGTAGTTTTAAATGAACCAATGAAATCATTATCACCAATTGTATCATAATCCCAAAATTCAAATGTTAATTCTCTAAACATATCTCCACCATTAAACTCTTCCAATTTAAATATGATTGGATTATAAATTGGATTAATATTACTCTTTATAACTGGACTTTGATAAACTAATAAATTACCATTAGCTGATGATTTAAAAATTTTAAAAAATGGATCACTTGAAAATAAATCCTTTTTATCTAATTTACTACCTTGAAGTTTTAAAATTATATTTTGACCAGTTTCTTGAATTTCTTCTGCAATAATTTCAATTGTACCTGTTTGTTTACCATTACATTTAATTTCACCAATTACTTTTTTACCTGGTTTTGAGATTATATTACCTAATGTTATTGACTAAAATTTAATTTTATTATTAATTTTATTAATTTTATTTATTATTATTATTATTATTGAAATTTAATAGATTATTAATACATACAAAGTCACCAATAGTATCATTTTTACCACCACCATCTATATCTAAAACTTCAAATTTTAAATTTTGAATTCTTTCAAAATGGTAATCAATTGTAACAGTTTTTTTAAAAACTGGATTTAAATTATTACTAATCATTTCTGTTGAACCAATAAGAATTGGTTTTGAATTATTATTATTATTATTATTACCTTTTTTTTCATAAACAAAGATTTGTGGATCTGATTTTGAAAAGGTATCTATATTTTTTTTATATTTTAATTAATTAATATATATTTAAACATTATTATTATTATTTTTTTATTTTTTTTTAAAAAAAAAGAAACACTATACCCATATCTTTTAAATTCATGCATTTAAATCTTAATTCAACTTTTGTACACTTTGAAAGGTTTATACCTTGATTTGAAGGATTAGACATTTGATTTGAAGGATCAATAGTTACTTTTGAAAGATTGATAGTTGCATTTGAAACATTTACTGTATCATCAACTTTTGAAAGATTTATTGTTGCACTTGAAAAATTAGAATCTCCTTCTTTTGAAAGGTTAACAATTGATGAATCACTCATTATATTGATGTGTGATGTGTGTGTGATGTGTGTTTTATAACAATAATGATAATAAAAATAATGGGTCCATCATGTCAAACAAAAAAAAAAAAAAAAAAAAAAAAAAAAAAAATCTATTTTTAAAAAAAAAAAAAAAAATAAAATAAAAAAAAATAAAAATTAGATATTTTCAACCAACTGTTTTTCCAAAAAAAACAAAAAAAAGACTTTTTGTAACCCACTTGCACCAAAAATAAAAATAAAAATAAAATAAAAATAAAAAATCAATGAAATGATTATTATAATGATCGCAACAAAACAAAATATATGCCATTTGTTTTTGATACTTTAATTTTTTTTTTTATTCTTAGAGGTTTTCAGAGTTTTCAGAAGATTGCAAATCACTGATATTATTATCACTATTGTTATTATTATTGTTATTATTATTATTATTATTATTATTATTATTATTATTATTATTATTATTATTATTATTATTATTATTATTATTATTATTATTATTATTATTATTATTTTCATTATTATTTTCATTATTAATTTCAGTATTAATTTCAGTATTAATTTCAGTATTAATTTCAGTATTTTCTTGAGTATCTTCTAAAATGTTTTCATCATTATTTTTATTATTTTGTTGTTGATGTTGTTGTGTTTGATTTTCATCATCAGGGTCGTTCGAATCATCATTTAATGATAATATTGATTTTGGATCAATATTTGAAATTGTTTTAAATAACATTTCACCAGAATTTTTAATATCATCAACCATTGATCCAATCATACTAAAAAAAGGTTTAATTGGTGGTGAATTAATTTCATTATTATTATTATTATCAAATGAGCCAATTGGTGTTGTTGATATTGGTTCAAATGATTCTTTATGAATGATTTGAGGTTGACTTAATGATATTGGTGAAGATGGTGATGGTGTAATAACAGATGGTGAAGAAGAATAATTTGGTTGTTGTTGTTGTTGTTGTTGTTTAAATGATAAATTTGGAGATTTACTTAATGGCGAAGAAGATGGAGCCGATGGAGCAGATCTAGTTGGTTGTTGAATTCCAGATGGGAAAGTTTGAGCACTAACATATAAATTGGTAGAAACATTTGAAGTTGGAATTGTAACAGGTGGTGAAACACTAGCAGATTGTCTACCAACTCTAGAAGGTACTTGTGGTGGTGGTAATTGTTGGGACATTGGTCTTTGTTGTTGTTGCTGTTGTTGTTGTTGTTGATATTGTTGTTGTAAAATTTGTTGTTGTTGTAGATATTGTTGTTGTAAAATTTGTTGTTGTAATTGTTGTTGTTGTAAAATTTTTTGTTGTTTTTTAAATTCTTGCTCTTGAATGTATTGATTGATTTCAGATTTTGAAAATACTTGAATATCACCAGTTAGATAACAACTGAATTCATCCTCTAATGAGAGTGAAATTTTAAAATGATAAGCTTTATCACGACAAGCATCTTTTAAGGGTAAAACGCCTTTACCAATTAGTGATAAATCCATTAACTCCTTTGAAACCAATGCCACTTGAATGAATTGAGTTTTCAAGTATTCTTTATCATCAATGAATGATTTCAATTCAATTGATTCATTTAACCAAGATGGTTGACTTGATGATTTACAAACTGATGTTTTCAAAGCTGAATTGGATTGATCATCAGAGATGATATGATAAGCGTCCATCTCTAAGTAGGCATCTAGTTTACTTCCAAATGGTTGTACCAACTCTAATGGTGATTCACATTTCAAATGACGTATAATGATAAATGTTGGTATATCCAATGTTGATAACCAAGTATATGGTGATAAAATTGGTAAACTAAATGAACATGAAATCGGTTGAAATAAACATGCCTCTGACAATGGTGATCTTGGTGGTGATGTACTAATTCCACCACTAAATACCACTCCACCATATGAACCATTACCAATTGTATTTGGTATAACTGTACTTGCTAAACGATTGTCTAAATTTTCAACTCCTTCTTTTTCTCCTTTTTCATTTTCATTTTCTAGTGATGTTGTTGTTGTTGTTGTTGCTGTGGTGGTTGTGGTTGGTGATGATTGTAATTCTAATGGACTTTCAAAAATTGTATCAGGATCTAATAATGATTTCCAATAAACTACACCTCTACCAGCTTCAGTAGTTGATAGAGAACTTTCTTTTGTTAATGGACGCCAAATACTACTAGTATCTCTATTAAAAGTTAAAGTATTAATATCATAATCACCACTCCAAAATACATATCTACTACTACCATTAATATATTGTTTATTCTTTATATAAGTGATTAAAGATGATTCTTGTTCAGCTGCTAATTCTGGATTTGCACTTTGACTAACATTATTATTACAAAAGTTTATAAAACATAAACTTGTCTCTCTTAATTGTAAACTAATAGTAGTACCAAATTGAACATCCTTATATTTATCTTTAAATAAAATTTCTGTTGATTTTTGACTTAATGTTGATTCAATAATTTTATTACTCATTTCTTTTAATTTTTTTGATCCAAAAAAGAAATTTACAACACTACTACTACTACTATTACTACTATTACTATTATTACTGCCGCTGCTGTAATTATTATTATTATTATTATGATGATGATGATGATGATTATTATGATGTTCTTTTAATTCAGATTTTGTTGGTGGTAATTGTGATTCTTTTTCTCTTGGTGGTAATGGTGGTGGAGCAGCACTTTGTAATGGTGGTGAACCACCAATATTTGGTGAATTTGAATTACTATTATTTGTTGATGATGAATTTGAATTGGATGTTGAATTTGATGATGAAAATTGTGATTGTTGTGATTGTTGTGATTGTTGTTGTTTTTTACCATATGGTAATCTTTTTTGTAAATAACTAATTGAAATATTATTTGCACTATTTACTAATGATTTCTTTAATAATACAATTGAAGCAGTATTATCGGAAACTGCTGTTGCAATAGTACAATATTGTGGACCTAAATATTTTCTAATTAAATAGAACCAATATTGACGATAATTCATTAAGAAACCATCTGGTGATTTACGATCACTTGCAATTCTTTGAGCTGCAATCGAATAAAGATCTTTATCTTTTGGTAACCATTCTGAAAGGAATCCACCATTAATATTAATATTTTCCATATTCCATGATCCAATATATGCATTAAATATATCTAATAATCTATGTCTAATTGGTGGTGGTGATGATGGTATTAAATTTGGTGATGATGAATTTGAATTTGAATTTGAATTTGGTGGTGGTGATTGATTATTACTACTATCAATACTTGATGTAAACATATCACTTGTTAATTTATTAATTTTTTCATTTAATTGATTATTTTTATCATCAAATAATTTTGAAGTTGTTGATTGATCATCTAATGGTAAGAAACGTTTTGCAAAACTATGTTTATAAAGTTCTTGTAAGAATTGTTCACGTTGTAATGATGAAGTGAATTGGAAACATTCTGGTGATGGATTTTCAAGATAATATAGATTAAGTTGACGATGATTTAATTTACTCTTTTCTAATAAATAAATTGAAGAGAAATGATAATCCTTTCGACGACCATTACTTTTAACCCAACTTGTTATCATGGATTGTGATGGGTTAATACAAAGTACTGCATATAATGATCTATTACTACTACCAACATTAATAATATTAGAAATTTGACTATTACCACCACCGCTACTACCACCACCGCCACCACCGCTACTATTACCACCACTATTACTATTACTATTTGAACTTGAACTACTTGAATTTGTTTGGTTAGTACTACCACTATTATTATTACCATTACTATTACTACTACTACTACTACTACTACTTGTATTTGTATTACTAATATTCTCTAATATGAAAGAATCTGTTATAATTAAAACATTATATTCTTGTGTTATTGAAGTTGATTCAGCCAATGATGATGAAGTTGATGATAGATCACTTGACCATTTTTCAACAATATATTTACCAAGGAATAAATCGATTGCAGATTGTTTTTCATCATCTTTAAAGTTTTTATTGATATAACGTCTAACCGAATTGACACCATCAGTCATTGTACCCTTGACAGAACGTTTACCAGTACGAGTGAAATCAGTCTTCAATGCAACTGTACCAGTATATTGCTCACTCATTACATCTGCATTATCGGCCCAAATGTTTTTAAATTGTGTTTCAAATTGTTGATGATCTTCAATACGTTCATTTGCACCAATGATACCCATACGAGTCAATTGTGAATGAAGTATATAATGAGCCAACACACTTTGAACCACATTTGTACGATCTAAACAATCGATGCAATTCGTTCTAAAACAACCACTCTGCTGAATAGTTGGTTCTATACCAATCATTGTACTCTTGAATAGGTAACCATACTGATCGACCAATGGTTTTACGGAATTCAACAACTCTGAAAGACGGTCATATCTATTGTTTTTACATTTCTCGTGAAAGTCATAGGCAACATATTTAACCATCTCCTTTGGATACATCAACAAAGTCTCTGACTCGAACGCATCTCCAATCGAAGCTTCACCACCAATTTGATCAATCAATGATATTATCACGGTTGGACCATACAATTGAATCAATTCATTCATATGACTTGTGAATGCGTCATCGGTTTGAACCGAGTTCTCCACAATTGGTCTTGGTTTCAAGCCTTTACCTTTTTGCTGCCAAATCAAGGGTATTGAACCACGAACTTGTACAAAACTCGTCAACACTTGATCAAACAATACTATCTGTTCAGTCTCTACAAAGTTTGCTACATTACCCAACGGATCGGCACCTCTAATATGGTAACGTGCACCAGTACGTTTACAACTTCTTCTCGATATGAAAATATATTTAAATTGATTATTATTAATTTCACATTCTGTTATCTTTATAAATCCATCCATCACTGGTAAAATGAATGAATCGAATGAATTCTCAATGAATATCTGTTGTAAATGATAATTCCAAAAGAATCTCCTATCACATCTCTTCCATAATGGTTGAATCATCAATAATGGATTACTTTCAATTCTACTAGCTCTTTGTTCTGATTGTGTAACATCAAAATTATATGAAAAATATAAATCACATGATTCAATTAAATCATTTAATAATGTTAAATAATTTTTTTCTTCTTTTTTCTAAAAAAAAAAAAAAATTAATATATTGTTCACCTGTGAATTTAATAATAATAATAATAATAATAATAATAATAATAATAATAATAATAATAATAATAATAATAATAATTACCTCTTCTTCTGTTAATGAAATTGGTATACGAGCAATTGGTGTAATTGTATGTTTTGCAACTCTATTTAAAATTTGAGTTTCACGAATTGATCCTATAGTTTCAAAATCTGTAATACATATTATAAATGGTCCTGATAATAAATTTATTATTCCTAAACATCCAAATATTTTAACACATGATCTAATCGGTCCTGTAAATATTGAATTTTCATATACTTTATATAATTTTTTTTTTTTTTTTTAAAAAAAATATTAGTAAATATTATTACTATTTATTGTGTATGTGTATATATATTATATACCTTTTTGTTCAATTTTTAAAGTTGTTCTATCAATAAAAATTGATTTTGGATTCTTGTAAATAGTTAAATCTGGTTGAAGGACAACATATGAATCTAAAAATATTAGATTAATATTATAATATAATTCATTCATTATGTTTTTGTTTAATGTTTGAAATGTTTAAATTATTATTGTTTTTTTTATTTTTTTTTTTTTTTATTATTATTATTACTATTACTATTGATTATTGTTATTGTTTTTTTTTTTTTTTTTAAAATTAAAAATTCTAAAATAATCGAATTTTTATCGTTTATTATTATAATAATAATAACTTTAACGATTTGATGATGTATGAATACAAATTTATAATTTTATAGTAATGACTATTTTAAAATGATAGTAGTCATAAGTGTATTATTATTATTTATTATTATAATAATGTTTTATTTATATTATTGGTATTATTGTTTTTGTTATTGTTATTATTATTATTGTTTAAAAAAAAAAAATATAGTTTGCATAAAATTAGAAAATGTAAAAATGTGTGGATTTATAAATAAATTTTATGAAAAAAAAAAATAATAAAAAAATAAAAATAAAAATAAAAATAAAAAAAAAATAAAAATCAAAAAAAAAAAAAAAAAAAAAAAAAATGAAATTACATAATCCTGGTTTAGGAAAAAAATTCAGAACTAGCTGATTATAATAATCATTTTAAAAATTATTTTATTTTTTATTTTATTAAATTTATTTTGTTTTTATTTCATTGTTTTAAAAAAAAAAAAAAATTTATATATTTTATTATTAAATAAAATATGGGAATTTCTTATTTTTTAATTAATTTTAATAAAAAAACTTCTTAAAATATTGCAAATACTATTAAAAATAAGAAATTTCCTAATTGATAATATAATTTATTAAGCAAAGAAAGTAATTTTTTTTTTTTTTTAAAAAAAGATTTTAATTTTATTAATATATTTGTATGTTTTAAAAAATTATAAATATTTAAATTTTCATAATAAAAATAAATAAAATAAATAAATAAATAAAAATTACAGATAAAAAAGTATTAGAAAACTCTCAAGGAATGTATTTAAGGAAAGTTGATAAATACTTTTCTGAAAAATTTATTGGTTAAAACAAGAGGAGCCTATCGGAACCTATGGTAAATATTTTGAACCTATTTTTCATTCAACGGAGCATACCAGACCTATAATCTAAAACAATCCAAAAGAATTGGCAAGCTAAAGATGAAATTAAAACATTTGGAAAAGGATTAAATCATAATAATGCACAGTATAGTGGTAAATCCGAATAATAATTATTTTTTTCCTTAGATTTTAATTAATAAATAAAAAAAAAAATAATTTTAATCTCTCATTGTCATAAATTTAAATTATAGTACCTTATCTCGGAAATTTAAATTTAATCTTCAATTAAATAATTATTAAAAATTTTATCTTTAATAATTAAAAAAAAAAAAAAAAAAAAAAAAAAAAAAAAAAATAATAATTAAATAATTTTTTCCATTTTCATAGGACATATCCTCAATTTATTAATTTTAAACTTTCTAGAAAAAAAAAAAAATCAATCATTTTAAACACAAAATTATTCCATTTCCTCATTGGGTTATGACTTTTAAATTTTAAATATTCATTTTATTATTTTTTTAATTAATAATGTAGAATGGATTTTTTCGTTCGGGGAGAATTATAAATTAAAACTATTCATTTTTTTATTTTTTTTTTTTTTATTTTTTTTAATTTAATTGGATCTATTTTAATTTGTGAAAATACTATTTGGGAAATTTATTTTTTTTTATTTTTTTTTTTTTTTATTTTTTTTTATTTTTTATTTTTTTATTTTTATTTTTATTGTAAAGATTTGCTATAAGGAGGAATTTTTTTAATTCTAATATACTATTTTTAAAAAAAAAAAAAAAAAAAAGATATTTTTTAATCAAATAACTAACATATAAAATAATTTGTAAGTTTTAAAATATTATTATTATTATAATTATTATTATTATTTTTTATCTTTTCTCTTTTTCTTCCTCACTTTCAATATTACTAAATTTAATAATATTCGCTCTTATAAAAAAAAAAAAAAATAAAAAAAAAAATAAAAAAAATAAAAAAATTAAAAACAATACAAGCAACACACATACAAGCACACCATTTTTCTCATTGAAATTTACTATTTTTATTATAAAATTAAAAAACAATAATTATTTTTAAAAAAAAAAAAAATAAAAAAAAAAAAAAAAAAAATAAAAAAAAAAAAATTTGGGAGTTGATCGATATATCTCATATAAATAATATTTTATTGTTGTTACTCATATTATTATTATTTTACAATATTAGTATGTACATTCAAAATAAACAAATTACATTTCTCAAAAAAAAATAAAAATAAAAATAAAAATAAAAAAATAAAAAAATTTTTTTATTTTTTATTTTTTTTTATTTATTGCCTCTCCCCTTTTTGTTTAGTATTGTTTTGTTATTATAATCTTAATTTCAAATAATATTAATTTTATCATATTTTCTTTTTTTTCTTTTTTTTTCTATTTTAAAATTTTTTTTTCCCTTTTTTTAAAATTCAATATAAATACTTTTACTTTTTTTTTATTTAGTTAATAAATATTTCCTCTTTCAAATCCAATTTTAGAAAAAAAATAAAAAAAATCAAGATTTTTTATAATCTTTAATACTCAAATTTAAAAAATGAATACCTCAAAAACTTTAATATTAGCCAATAATTTTAGAAACCAATTCAATAGAAGAATTACCACATATTCAACATTTACTTTAAGTCAAGTAAGAGGAAAAGGTAAATTATAAATTATAAAAATTATTAAAAATATATTTTAATTTAATATTAATAATATTTAAAATTATTTACTTTAGATGGTAAACTTTATACTGTTCCACCAAAGCATTGGGAAGAGGGAATTTCAACACCAAGTGAATCAATTGTAAAAGCAGAAAGAGCTCCACCAATGCCAATCGAAGAATTACAAAGAGTGTCTGCTGCTAAATTTAGTTCAAGTGTTCCAAATTCTCAAAAAACTCCATTTTTAAATAAGAATATGCATTAAAATTTTTTTTTTTATTATTTCTAATTAGAAATAAATAACAAAAAAAAAGGAAGAAAAGAAAAAAAACATATAAAAAAAAAAAATAATTATAATAACAATAAAATTATTTTAAAAAAAACTTTGTAAATAAAAAAACAAAAATAAAAAAAAAAAAAAGAAACCCACTTTAACTATATTTGTATTTTTGTGTAATGTTTTATCTGAGGTTGTATGGGTTTTTTTTTTTTTTAAACATTCAAAAAATGTATTAAATCTTGTATTATTTTTTTCTTTTAGATTTTGTTAAAATTGCAGTTGTGTGGGTATTTTATCTCAACATTAATAAAAAAATCTTACAAAAAACAAACGAAATCGACTCATAAAATTTTAAAACATAATAATAATATTATTATTATTATAAAATTATTAAACATATTAATTTTAAAATATTCCTTAATCTTTTTTTTTTTATGATAAGTGAATAAATGGGGTGTGGTGAAAATGAAAAAACAATTTTTTTTTTTTTTTTTTATTATTTTTAAAACAGAAAATGTTATTTCTATTATTAGATTTATTTTTACCAGATAATTCATTACCCCCTAAATTCAAGTATTTATAATAAACAAATTAGTCATACCATTCTTAAAAAAATAAAAAAATAAAAAAATAAAAAAATAAAAAAATAAAAAAAATAAAAAAAAATAAAAAAAATTTTAATCACACATATGTATAAATAGATAAGATATATAAAATTTTTCATTATTTAGGAAGTTAATTTTGGGGGTTCGTATTACAAGATAAATTTTGTAATTGATCATTGTTTAGGTTTTTTAATATTTTTTTAATTTTTTTATTTTTTTTATTTTTTTTTTTGTTTGCCCTTTTTGGTGTTGGTGCTGAGGAATTGTGATTTTTTTTTTTTTTTTAAAACTCCTATTATTATAATCAATACAATTAAATGTCAAAAACCCTATTATACTTCAAATATGTCACTAATATTAAAAAAAAAAAAAAAAAAACAGTATAAATTAAAAAAAAAAAAAAAACAATATCTAATTATAAAATAAACAAATCAAAAAATAACTAATCAAAAAAAAAAAAAAAAAAATATGAAAAATATATCTATATTAATAACTATATTATTATTATTTTTAACAAGTTTAATAATAAATTTATCAAATTCATATAAATTAGAAAGATATATTGAAGAAAAAGATTGGGAAATAATTGAAAATGAAAAAGAAAATGTATTTAAACCTGTAATTGTTGAAAGAAGAGAATTATTATTCTTTAGATTCCAAAGAAGTGGAAATACTGAAAATTCATCATCAACTGAATCTGTATCAGTAAAATTTGAAATCCATTCAAAAGATATTCAAGAAACTTTTTATTTATTTGGATTAAATAATGAAACTTCTATTAGAAATATTAAAGATGTAGAATTAAAAGATAGAAAAGAAGAAACCACTCCAATTAGAAAAGAAGCTTGTTTCGACCCTATTAAACCATTATACTTTTCATTATCAATGTTTAATTATTTATGGGGTGGTGATTTATTATTCACAATTCAAGAAAATAATTCAAGTTATTGTATAAATTCAATGCCTAAAACGAAAAATGAAACTATTACTCTTATTTCAACTGAAATTCCCACCCCTACTCCTACTCCTACCTCTACCCCTACTCCTACCTCTACCCCTACTCCAACCCCTACCTCTACCCCTACTCCAACCCCTACTCCTTCAAAATTATCAAATGATACTGTAACTTCTAATAATGTTACCTCTTCACCATTAATTACTCCAACGAGTGTGAGTGTTACTCCTTCACCACCAAAGGTTGAAAATGTACCTGTTATTGTATCAAATAAACAAAAAATTGAATCTGATTATACTGAATCTGAAGTACCAATTGATACTACTAAGAAATCTCTTGTGGAAACTAGTCCAGCTGTAGAAAATAAACAAATAGAATCAAATAGTAATAATAAATAAATAAAAAAAATATTAATTTTATAATTTACATAAAAAGTATTTTATTTTATTGTTTGTTGTTGTTATTGTTGTTGAGCATGTAAAGTTTTATGAGCAATTGTAACAGCTTTAACAGATAAATAACTTTGAATTGCATATTCAGATAGGTCACGACCAATACCAGATTGTTTATAACCACCAAATGGTATTGATGGCATGATTGAATAATATTCATTAATCCAAACTGAACCACTTTTTAATTTATTTGAAACATTTAATGCTAAACTGATATCTTTAGTCCAAACACCAGCTGCTAAACCATAGGTTGTGTTATTTGCTCTTTTAATTACTTCATCAACAGTTTTGAATGGTAAAATTACAACAACAGGACCAAAGATTTCTTCTTTACAAATTGTCATATCATCAGTGACATTGGTGAAAATAGTTGGTTGAACGAAATAACCTTTACCATCGGCATGATGATAATTACCACCACCTAAATGACAAGTTGCACCTTCTTCTTTACCTTTTTGGATGTAACCTAATACACGATCATGTTGTTGTTTACTAACTAATGGGCCTAAATTTGTACCATTTACATTTGGATCACCAACTTTTAATAATTTAATATTCTCTGTGAAAATTTGTAAAAATGCTTCATAGATATTCTCTTGAACAAAGAATCTTGATGGAGCACAACATGACTGCCTATAAAATTTTAAAAAGGGTGAAGAGGGGGGTTGAAAAAAAAAAAAAAAAAAAAAATTAATTTTCCAGTTCCAATTTTTTCTTTTGGTTAATTAAAAAAGGTAAGATAATTATATATATATATACTTACATGCTATTGGCGAAAACGTAATCCTTAGCACATTGTGCAATATGGTTAACGTCACAGTCGTTAAAGAAGATATTTGGTGATTTTCCACCAAGTTCTAATGTCACTGGTTTTAAATTACTCTTTGCTGCACCCTCCATAATTAATCTACCAGTTATAGTTGAACCAGTGAATGAAATCTTATCGATATCCATATGATGTGATAATGCACTACCAACAGTTGCACCAAACCCATTTACTAAATTGAAAACACCAGGTGGGAAACCAGCTTCTTTAATTAACTCACAAAGATATAACGCAGTCAATGGGGTGAATTCAGATGGTTTAGCAACGATTGTGCAACCTGCAGCTAAAGCTGGTCCCAATTTCCAACATAATAACATACATGGATAATTCCAAGCAACAATTAAAGCAACTACACCAATTGGTTCATGTCTGGTAATTGATGTATATTCATTACTAATTGGAATGGTTTTACCTTGAATTTTATCAGCCCAACCACCGAAATAACGAAGAGTCTTTTCTGATTGTGTTATATCATATCCTTTTGATGCTGTCAATGGTTTACCATTATCTAATGTTTCTAATTGTGCTAAATTATCTTTATGTTTTTCAATTAAATCTGCAAATTTTAATATAATTCTACCTCTATCTTCAGATGTCATTTTACTCCATTCTCCATTTTCTAATGCTTCTCTTGCTGCTTTCACTGCCTATAAAAAAAAATTTTGAAAAAAAAAAAAAAAAAAAAAAAGGGGTGAAGAGGGGATTAATTTTCCAGTTCCATTTTTTTTTTTTTTTGTTTTATTAAAAAATTATTATATATATACTTACAATATCAACATCAGCTTTATCACCTTCAGAAACTTCACAAATTAATTCTTCATTCACTGGATTAAATGTTTTAAATTTCTTTCCAGAAACTGACTCTACCCATTCATTATTAATAAATAATTTTGTGTTTGGTAATTGAACTTTTGACATTTTATTGTTTAATTAAACTTTAATTGATTGAATAAAAGAAAAAAAAAAAACATTTTCGTTTGCAGTCTTTTTAATAAAAAAAAAAAAAAAACAAAAAAAAATAAAAAAATAAAAAAATTAAATTAAAAAAAAAATAAAAAATAAAAAAAAAATCTAAAAATTTTCACAATCAAAAAGCAACACTGTTTCGGTTAAAAATAATTTTAATTAATTAATTTTTTTTTTTTTTTTTTTAGATATATAAACGATTTTCGAAATAACACTTTCCTTTTATAAAAAAAAAAAAAATAAAAAAAAAATAAAAATAAAAATAAAAATAAAAAAAAAAACCAAACTGATACCCAAAATAATAAATAAAAAAAAAAAAAAAATAAATAAAATAAAAGAATAAAACTAAAATATTCCAGAACATTTTATTTTAAAATAAAATTTTTATTTTATTTTTTATTTTATTTTTTATTTTATTTTTTTTATTTTTTTTATTTTTTTTATTTCATTTTATTGTTGTTGAGCATGTAAAGTTTTATGAGCAATTGTAACAGCTTTAACAGATAAATAACCTTGAATTGCATATTCAGATAAATCACGACCAAAACCGGATTGTTTGAAACCACCAAATGGAATTTGAGATTTTAAGATATTGAAACCATTTACCCAAACTGAACCACTCTTTAATTTATTTGAAACATTTAATGCTAAACTAATATCTTTAGTCCAAACACCAGCTGCTAAACCATAGGTTGTGTCATTTGCTCTTTTAATTACTTCATCAACAGTTTTGAATGGTAAAATTACAACAACAGGACCAAAGATTTCTTCTTTACAAATTGTCATATCATCAGTGACATTGGTGAAAATAGTTGGCTGAATGAAATAACCAGCACCATCGGCATGATGATTATGAACTTCACCACCTAAATGACAAGTTGCACCTTCCTCTTTACCCTTTTGAATGTAACCTAAAACACGATCATGTTGTTGTTTACTAACCAATGGACCTAAATGAGTTTCACTATCATATGGATCACCAACTTTTAATTGTTTAATCTTCTCTGTGAATATTGTCAAGAAAGCATCAAGAATACTCTCATGAACAAAGAATCTTGAAGCGGCACAGCATAGCTGCATACTATTTGCAAAAACGTAATTTTTTGCAGCATTGGCCACATATTCAATGTCGCAGTCACCAAAGATGATATTTGGAGATTTACCACCAAGTTCTAATGTCACCGGTTTCAAATTACTCTTTGCAGCAGCCTCCATAATTAATCTACCAACTCTAGTTGAACCGGTGAATGAAATCTTGTCAACATCCATATGATGTGATAATGCATCACCAACTACATCACCAACACCATTTACAATATTAATTACACCAGGTGGGAAACCAGCCTCCTTAACCAATTCACAAAAGTATAAAGCAGTCAATGGGGTGAACTCAGATGGTTTAGCAACTATTGTACAACCTGCAGCTAAGGATGGTCCCAATTTCCAAGACAATAGTAACAATGGGAAATTCCAAGCAACGATTAATCCAACTACACCAATTGGTTCATGTTTGGTCATTGCAGTGAATTCACTACTAATTGGGATGGTTTTACCTTGAATTTTATCAGCCCAGCCACCGAAATAACGTAAAGCTCTAGCAGCTTCAGTAATATCAAAACCACTTGATGCTGTCAATGGTTTACCATTATCCAATGTTTCTAAATCTGATAAATGCTCTCTATGTTGATCAACTAAATCTGCCAATTTCAATATTAATTTACCTCTATCTTCTGCTGTCATTTTACCCCATGGTCCATTGTCTAATGCATTTCTTGCTGCTTTAACTGCCTATAAAATAAAAAAATAAAAAAATAAAAAAATAAAAAAATAAAAAAATAAAAAATAAAAAATAAAAAAATAGAAAATAAAATATTAATTAATTACTTAAAAAAAAAAAAAAAAAAAATTCTATTCATTAAAAATATTGTTTTTATACGTACAACATCAACATCTTCTTTACCACCTTCTGAAACTTCACAAATTAATTTTCCATTTGTTGGATTAAAAGTTTTTAATTTCTTTCCAGAAACTGACTCTACCCATTCATTATTAATAAATAATTTAGTATTTGGTAATTGAACTTTAGACATTATATTTTTGTTTAATAATTAATGAAGGAAAAAAAAAAAATTAATAATAAAAAAAAAAAAGGTGGATATTCATAAATAATATCAAAATTAAAAAAAAAAAAAAAAAAAAAAAAAAAAAAAATTAAATTAAATTAAATTAAATCTCAGGATGATTGAAGTTTTTTGAGGTTGAATATTAAAAAAAAAAAAATAATAAAAAATAAATAATTGAAGAAAAAAAAAATCTATTATAAAGATTGGTGTGAAACCAATGAAAAAAAAAAAAAAAATCTATTATTTATAAAGATTTGTGTGAAACCAATGAAAAAAAAAAAAAATAATAAAAAGAAAGTTGATATTTAAAAAATTAAATTATTTTTATTAAATTGTTTGAATTTTTGATTTTTTTATTAAACTGTTTGAATTTTTATTATTTTAATTATTTTAAAAAAAAAATTCTATTGAATGTTTAAAGAACTTCTGAACGTTTGTTCTGAATTAAACCAAACACGGGATAATTTTAAAATTACTTTGTTTGAATATTTAATATTAAAAAAATATTTTTCTATTTGGGAATTGTTGTTCTGAATGATTGTTCTATCAAAAAAAAGTTTTTTTTTATTTTTTTTTTTTTCAATTTTACAATTTTATTTTTTTTTTAATTTTTTTTTATTTTTTGTAATTTAATTTTTATTTTAATTTATTTTTTTTAATTTATTTTTTTTAATTATTTAAATAAAAAAAAAAAAAAAAAATTTATTCATTCTTAAATTTTAAAAATAAAATTAATAATAAATTTAAAAAAATAATGTCAAAAGTTCAATTACCAAACACAAAATTATTTATTAACAATGAATGGGTAGAGTCAATTTCTGGAAAGAAATTTAAAACATTTAATCCAACAAATGAAGAATTAATTTGTGAAGTTTCTGAAGGTGATAAGGAAGATGTTGATAAAGTATTTATAAATATTTTTTGAAAAATTAAAAAAAAAAGTTTTGTAAAAACTAAAAAAAAAAAAAAAAAAAAAAAAAAAAAAAAAAAAATATTAATATGTTTTTATTTTTTATTTATTTTTATTTTTTATTTTTTATTTTTTTTTTTTAATAGGCAGTAAAAGCAGCAAGAAATGCATTTGAAAATGGACCATGGGGTACAACAATGTCATCAGAAGAAAGAGGTAGAATTATATTGAAATTGGCAAATTTAATTGAAAACCATAAAGAGAAACTTGCACAATTGGAAACATTGGATAATGGTAAATCAATTGTTTCAGCAAGGGAAGATATTGATTTTTGTGTTAGAGTAATTCGTTATTTCGGTGGTTGGGCTGATAAAATTCAAGGCAAAACCATCCCAATTAGTAGTGAATTCACATCGATTACTAAACACGAGGCAATTGGTGTAGTTGCTTTAATTGTTGCTTGGAATTATCCAGTGATGTTGTTATGTTGGAAATTGGGACCAGCTTTAGCTGCAGGTTGTACAATCGTTGCTAAATCATCTGAATTCACCCCATTGACTGCATTATATCTTTGTGAATTATTTAAAGAAGCTGGTTTCCCACCTGGTGTTTTCAATTTAGTCAATGGGTTTGGTGCAACTGTTGGTAATGCATTATCATATCATATGGATATCGATAAGATTTCATTCACTGGTTCAACTATAACTGGTAGAAAAATTATGGAAGGTGCAGCAAAGAGTAACTTAAAACCAGTGACATTAGAACTTGGTGGTAAGTCTCCAAATATCTTCTTTTCAGACTGCCAAATTGATCATTGTGTTGAGGCTGCTAAGGATTACGTATTCTCAAATAACAGTCAAAACTGTTGCTTCTCATCAAGATTCTTTGTTCATGAGAGTATCCATGACGCTTTCTTGGCATTATTCACAGAGAAGATTAAACAATTAAAAGTTGGTGATCCATATGAAGAATCCAACAATTTAGGCCCATTGGTTAGTAAACAACAACATGATCGTGTATTGGGTTACATTGAAAAAGGTAAGAGTGAAGGTGCAACTTGCCATTTAGGTGGTGTTAAACATCAAATTGATGGTAAAGGTTATTTCGTTCAACCAACTATTTTCACCAATGTCACTGATGATATGACAATTTGTAAAGAAGAAATCTTTGGTCCTGTTGTCGTAATTTTAAAATTCAAAACTGTTGATGAAGTAATTAAAAGAGCAAATAACACAACCTATGGTTTAGCAGCTGGTATTTGGACTAAAGATATCAGTTTAGCATTAAATGTTTCAAATAAATTAAAAGCTGGTTCAGTTTGGGTAAATAATTATGATAACTGTTTACCACAAGTACCATTCGGTGGTTTCAAACAATCTGGTATTGGTCGTGATTTATCTGAATATGCAATTCAAAGCTATTTATCTGTTAAAGCTGTTACAATTGCTCATAAAACTTTACATGCTCACCAACAACAATAAAATAAAAATAAAAATAAAATAAATTTAAAAATATATATATTTATTTATTTATTTTTAAATTAATGTTTTTTTTAAATATTTACTACCTTCTCTAATTGAAAGAATTGATAAATTATTACGATTTAATTCAATAAATTCAAAAACTTTATTATGATGAGTTTTACTTAATTGTCTTAAACTCCAACCAATTGCTTTTCTAATAAAGAATTCTTTATTAAAATTATCATTTACCAATAATTTATTAATAAAATTAAATAGTAAATCAATATTAATTTGATCCTTTTTAAAAGTTAATTGAAATAATAAACAAATTCTACGATCCCAAAAACTATCACTTTCAATCCATTTATCTGTATATTCTTTTATTTGATCCGGATATTCTTTAAAATGTCCACCAATTAATTTAGATGAAATTATATCAATTGTATCCCAAAATGGTTCAGTTTGTGCAAATTTTTCATAAAGTTCCTTATTAATTTAAAAAAAATTGAAAAAATTAATTTTATATTTTATATTTTATATTTTTATATTTTTATATTTTTATATTTTATATTTTATATTTTACTTACAATTCTTGATTCTGGTAATTTTATTTTTTTACAAGTTTGTTGCCATGCTGCTAATTCAATTGCAACATATTTAAATTCTCTCTCTGGTTGATTATAAATTGTTAATAAATCATCATCAGTATAATCTCTACCATTCTTTTCAATAAATGATTTCATTAATTCTTTTCTATCAGGTGATTGTAATCCTAAGAATGGGAATTGATCACGCATATATTTTTTCATTGCAATTGCTTTTTTTGAATCACTTTCATTTTTAAAATGTTTAATTAAATTTGATACCTTTTTAGTTTTTTAATTTTAGTTTGTTTTTTTTATTTTATTTTTAAAAAATGGAATAAATAATAATTATTTTTATTTTTTTTTTTTTTTTTTTTTTTTTCATCAAAAAGGATACATACATATTTACTTGATTTTGACATATTTTTATAAATTATAAATAAAAAAAAAATAGTTGTGGTAGTGGAAATAATAATAGTAAACTCAAAAAAAAAAAAAAAAAAAAAAAAAAAATGTGAATAAAATTAAAAATAAAAATGAATAAAAAATCAAAATAAAAAAATCAAATTCCAAGAAATGTTATTTTAAAAATGTTTTATTTTTATTTTTTTTTTTTTTTATTTTTTATTTTTTTTTTTTTTTAGTAAAGGTGAAGTTCTGGTTTTACTGTTATTAATGATCGTTCAATTGTTTTTTTTTTTTTTGTTTTGTTTTTTTAATTTTTTTTGTTTTTTTTTTTTGTTTTAGTTGTTTTTTATTAATATGATTTGTTTAATCGTCTTGTTCTAAACATTCGAAAATCTGTTTAATTAAAAAAGAAAAAAAAAAAAAAAATTTTAGTAATTGTTTTATTTATTAAAAAAAAAAAAAATCAAAAAAATGGGTTTGCAAAAAAGACAAAAAAAAAAAAAAGTGAAAAAACGAAATTTTGGTCAAAAAAAAAAAAAAAAAAAGTGATTGTGTGGTGTGGAAAAAAAAAAAAAAAAACATACATTTCCAGAAGTCTTGGCAACAGTTGGTTGTGATACTTCTTTTGATGGTTGATCTTTTGGATGTCTTGCTGGACCAGTTGATTTCCAACCATCTTCTTCTCTCTTGTTGTTGTATTTATTTTGTCCAAATGGTTTCTTGTTATCAAATTTGTTGTTGTTATCAAATTTATTGTCATTTTGTTTGAATCCACTATTAGTTCTCATTGAGTTTGGTCTGTATTTATTATCATTTTGTTGTTGTGGTTGTTGTTGACCTTGTTGACCTTGTTGAGTTGGTTGTTGTTGTTGCTGTTGTTGTTGGGTTGGTTGTGGTTGTTGTTGAGTTGGTTGTTGTGGTTGAGTAGAATTTGAAAGATGAACTTTAGAAGTATCAATTGGAGTAGCATTACCAAATGGATTAACTTTAGAAGTTGATTGTGGTTGGAATGATTGATTATCACCTGATGATGATGATGATTGATTTGAATAACTTGGTGGAACAAAGCCTGGTTGTTTTCCTATTAATTTTTTTAAAAAAAAAAAAAAATAAAATAAAAAAAAATAAAAAATGAAGGTGGGGGAGGGAGGGTGGGTGAAAAAGAAGAGGTTAATATATTTTTTTTTTATAAATAGATATAAAATATTTTAAAAAATATATAGATATAGATAATTTACTTGTATAATTAAGAACAGTAATTTGAGAATCATTAAATTTAGTACCAGTTAATTTCATTGTTTTAAGATAATTTTCAGAATCTTTTAATGATACAATTGTTTCATTTGGTGCGAAATTGATATCAGAGTATTCAATTAAATGTGATTGTAAAAACTCTTGGAAGAGTTCTTTTGATGCATTAGCTTCGTCATAGCCAGTGATTGAAACTTCATTTCTCTTATAGTTGATAGAATTCTTTTGAGTATATTGATTATTATTATTATTATTGTTGTTATTATTGTTGTAGTTATTATTTTGATAACCACCTTGTTGCATTCTATTATTGTTATAATTGTTGTTGTTGTTGTTGTTATTTTGGTAACCGCCACCTTGTTGCATTCTATTGTTATTATTTTGATAACCACCTTGTTGGTTATTGTTATTGTTGTTGTATCTATTTTGGTAACCACCTTGTTGGTTGTTATTGTTATATCTGTTGTTGTTATTGTTTTGGTATCCGCCTTGTTGGTTATTGTTATTGTTGTATCTGTTGTTGTTGTTATTTTGATAACCACCTTGTTGACGGTTATTATTATTGTTATTGTTATAGTAATTATTACTATTATTACTATTACCGCTATAATCTCCTCTACCACCTGATGATCTGTTGTTATTGTTGTTGTAGTTATCACGTTCATCATCTTGAGTTTGTGGTGGTTGTTGTTGTTGTGGTGGTTGTTGTTGTTGTTGTTCAACTACTGGTTCTGGTTGAATTGATGCTTGAGGTAAAGAAGATTGAGTTGGTTGTTGTGGTTGAACTGGTTCAACAATTGCTTTCATCTCATTCTCTCTCTCTTCATTTTCAGTTTCATCTGCCCAATTTAGACTCATTTTGTTGTCTATTTTAAATTTTTTTTTTTTTTGGAAATAAAATAAAAAGTTTTAAAAATAAAAAATTTATAGAAAAAAAATGAAAAATAGAATTTAAAAAATAAAATTTAAAAAAATGAAAGAGATTAAAATATTAATAAAATTAGAATTATAATAGTGTATATGTATATATATATGAATAATTGAATTTATTAAAGATTTAGAACACAACCACTTAATATTATTATTATATTATTGTTGGTGGATAATGTGGGGGGAGTGTGGTATTTTTATTTTTATATTTATTTATATTTAATTTTTTTTTTTTTTTATTTTTTGTTTATTTTTATAATAATATTGTTATTCATTTTTTTAATTTTCTTTTTTTTTTTTTTTTATGTTTTGTTTTCAATTTGTTTATTTATTTCATCAAATAATAAAATTTGATCAAACTAAGTGAAAATCAAGTGAGTACTCAAAATAAATAAATAAATAAATACCTTGTAGTTTTGTTTTGACAATTTCACTTTTATTATTTTTTTTTTTTTTTTTTTTTTTTTTTGAAAAAAATTAAAAAAAATTTAAAAAAAAAAAAAAAAAAAAAAAAAAAAATTAAAAAAAAATTAAAAAAAAAAAAAAAATTGATTTGTGCATTGGAACTTTAAAGTTAGTCAATAAAAATTTTTATTTATACTTTAATTTTTTTTTTTTTTTTTTTTTTTTATATTTTTAATTTTAATTATTTATTTAAATAATAAATAATAAAAAAAAAAAAATAATAAAAATAAAAAAACCTATATACCAAAATAGAAATTAAATAATTGAAAATAGTTGAAATTATTTATTTCAAATTCATAATATTTATTATTTCCAAAAAAAAAAAAAAAAAAAAAAAATTTCTGGATTATTTTTTTAATTTTTTTAATTAAGCCAAACAATTATAATGGTTATGATTATAATCACAACATATTTAGATATATTAAAAAAAAAAAAAATAAAAAATAAAAAAATAAAAAAAAATAAAAAAAGTTGACCAACCGTTACCAAAAATTGATTCACTTTTTCAATTTTTACTTTTCGACCTTTGCACAAATTTTTATTCAGATATTTTCATTTTTAATGCCTATATTTTTTTTTATTTTTTTTTTTTTTTAAAAATGATTCTATTTAAACTTTTTTTTTTTTATTTTTTTTATTTTAATCAATATTTTATATATATCCCCCCCTTAAATTAATTTTTTTTAAAAAACTTACAAATAATCAAAAATGATGAATTTATCTTATAACTCCAAAAGTAGGAATTTAATTTATTTATTTTTAGGAAATAAAAATAAAAAAATAAATCTAACCCTTTTTTTTTATTTTATTTTATTTTTTGTATTTTTTTATTATAAACTATGAATATAGGCAAAGCAACTGTAATCTTTGTTAGCAATTCTACAAGAAATAGTTCCTCCTCATCTCGTTCATCTTATTCATCAAGAACAACAGTTTTCTCTTTATAAAAAAAGTTTACAATTGTAAAACATTATTAATAAATATTACCTGTAATAATTATTAATACATCAACATATTATTATTATTTTTTTATTATTTTTTTAAACAAAATTATTGTCGATGGAATTTTCTTTTATTTTATTTTATTTTTTTCTTTTTTATTTTATTTTGGATCAAAATTCGAGCATGGTTTTGAATAAAATTCGTGCATCGTTCTGAATTTTAAAATATAATTTTTTTTTTTTTTTTTTTTTTTTTTTTTTTTTTTTTTTTTTTTTTTTTTTTAAAAAAATTAGAACTTAAAATTTTTTTTTTTTTTTTTTTTTTTATATAAATCAAAGTAATCAATAAATTGTTTAAATATTAATTAAAATAAAATAAAATAAAATGAATGGCCCAAGATATGCTCATTCCAATTATGGTAAATGACCAATTTTTTTTTTTAAAAAAAAAAAAAAGTGATTACTAATAATTTTTTTTTTATTTTTTAAAAACTGAAAAAAAAAAGGAGGAAATAAAGGAGGACCTTCAAATTCAACAAGTGGAGGTAGAACTAGATTTGGCATTTAGAATATTAATCAATTAATTTTCCAACTTAACCTATTTTAATAAAATTACTATTAAAATCAAATTTTATTGTTTTTTTGTCTTTTTTATTTTATAAATTTATTGTTGATATTTTTTTTATTTTTTTATTTTATTTTATTTTTAATAATTTTTTTTTTTTTTTTTATCAGTCACCAACCGACGCCGAAATAAAATTTTATTTTTTTATTTTTTTTTTTATTTTTCAATCAATCTCTCAACCATTTTATTTTATTTTTTTTTTATTTTATATAAATATAAATATATATAAATTATTTCAACCATGTGTAAGACTTTTTGGAAAAAAAAAAAGTAAAAAAAAAAAATATTCAATTAATAAATTCTTATATTTTTTATTTTTTTTTTTGATAAAATAGTATTTGCAGGTGATATAAGATGCCAAGTTTCAAACAAATCCATTATGTTAATTTCTTTGAAAATTACAAATTCCCCAAATAGCAATTCTAGAGGATCATCATCATCATCGTCAACATCAAAATCATCATCAAAAACTAGTTTCACTCAATAAATTAAAATTTGTTTTTTATCATCAAGAAATTAATTTTTTTTTTCTTTTTTTTTTTTTTTTTTATTTTTGTTATTAAAGATTTGGATAAATCTATATAGAATTGGTTTACCAGTCTATATATATATATAGATACATTAAGTAATTTAATAATTAAATGGAAAAAATTAAAAATTTGTATTTCTTTATTTATTTAAAAAAAAAAAACTCAATTTTAAATTTTTTCAAATAACGATTTATAATGAATATTCATTAACTCACGCCCCTAAATTGTGTTTGATTTTTTATTGTTATTTTTTTTGCGTCTTAATGTAGTTTAATCACTAAAAATCATGTAATTTCTATCAAAAATGGATAATAATTTTAACTATATTATTGTGTATATTGTTGTAATCTAGCTAAATTAAAAGTAGAATTAAAAAATTTTAATTAATTTAAATATTGAAATGGAATTGAATAAATTTTTTGTTTGATTGTAAAAAGGTCAATAGCTAATGCAGGAAGATTATTTGGAAATGATGAATTTTGAAAAAATAATGAGTTTGGTTGGATGGTAATGGTGTAGATTGGGTTATTTGGTGTATTATTTACATTATCATTATTAAATAATGAACCTGTAATTGGTGTATTATTATTTGATAAGTTTATATATTTTCTGATATCAATCTCAGTGAATCTTTGAGAACCAAAAGAAATTATTTTTAATGGATCTACAATACTAAAAGTACGATCAAAAAGAACAGCAGAGTTCTGACCAACACCTAAAGAATAAAGGTGAAGTAAAATAACAATGTTTATAGAACTATTGCCAAAAAAACATCTACATTTATTGAACGCTTCTTTTTTACTTTGTGATTTATAATTTACTTCAAATACTAATAATACACTTCTTGGAAATTGACTTGGTAAAATTTCAAAAGAACCATCTGGATTATAATCTGTATTCTCTTTAATAATAACATCAGCACTACCTGAACCTCCAATATAGCCATATGTATTGTAATAATTTAAAATTATTCTATTCATTTCCATTGAAACTGTTCCATGGAAAACTGATTCACTTAATTTATTAATTATTACCAATCCATTTAATAAGAATGCATTTTTATTATTACTACGATCATTTGTAAATGAATTAAAGTTTACTTTCTTTTCAATTACAAACCCATTATAACCATTGCTCAAAAGCTCAATATTCTAAATTTATTTAAAAATTATATTATTAAAAATTATAGAAATAGATTTAAATTAATTATTATCAATATTATTTTTAAAATTAAAATATTTCAGTGATTGAACAACTTACATTTCTAATAAAAACTAATTTCTCTTCATTGAAATATCAACATATCTTGAACCACCATCCATATTAATAACATCAAGTGAAGGATTTCCATTATCTGAATCTTCTTCCATTTACAGGTAAATATTATTTAATTTTTATGAAATATGTAATTCTAATAGATGATATCATTATTATAATATGTAAATATTCTTATAATAATGATATCATCTATTAGATTTCAAAAGAACAAATAAATGAAATTTTTTTCAATATTTAAAAAATAAAAAGTAAAAAAAAAAAAAAAAAAAAAAAAAAAAAAAAAAAAAACAAACATTGTTTGAAATTGTTTAAATAAAAAAAATTAAAAATAAAAAAAAGGTTCACACACATCTTATTGTTTGAAACATTTTTGAAATAATTTTTTTTCATATAAAAAATCAATTTTGTAAATGATAACAACAAAAATAATATATTAAAACAAAATATAATGTAAAATAAAAAATAAAGAAAAAAAAAAAAAAGAAATATTTTTTAAATTTTACTATCATATTAAAACTAAAATGAACAAACTTAATTATTTTTTTTGGGACCATAAAATAAATTTATTAGTTTCTACAATTTTTAAATAGTGAACCTTCTAAACAACAACCACCATTTTGTAAACACACTTAAAATTATTCCCCACATGAAAAGTGTTTTATCAAACTGAATAATACATAAGTTTGTATAATTTCTTTCTTTTAAAAGTAAATCAGTTATCTATTTTTAAATTTTAAGAATAAAAAAATAAAAAATTAAAAATTAAAAAATAAAAATAAAAAATAAAAAAAAAAAAGTAATCACCAGAAATCACCTTGGGTTTTTTAGAATAATATCAGTGTTACCTGATCATTAATTCAAATACCGACTAGGCAATTTGAAAAAAAAAAAAAATTATTATTATTATAATAAACAAAAAAAAAAATAAAAAAATTAAAAAATAAAAAAAATAAAAAAATAAAAAAAAATGGAAAAATAGAAAATATCTTAGTGGGATTGACAAAGATTTAAAAAAATAAAAAAAAAAAAAAAAAATTTTGAAATGAAAAAATTTAAATAATTCAACAACGAAGGAAAAAGAATACAATTCCAATTAAAGGCTAATTGTTTTAAAAAAAATCTTTGAAAAATATCATAGTTAAAAAAAAAAAAAAAAAAAAGTTAACCCATTACTGATATATTACCGAAATGATATAATCAGCTTTTTTAAAGGAATTTAAATTAAAAAAAGAATAATAAAAATAAAAAAATTCTTGATTGTTGAGCCAAATGTGTGGGTGTGGTTACTTTTTTTTTTTTTTTTTCAATTGTTTGAATTATTTGATTATCAGGGGGTTTTTTTATTTTGTGTTGATAATTATAAAAATAATAAAAATAATAACACAACCACAATATTAGTAATCAATAACCACAGGTTAATTTTTTAATTTTAGTAATTTTAATTTTTTATTATTTTTTTATTATTTTAAATTCACCTTTTTTTTTTTTTTTTTTTTTTTTTATTTTTAAATTTTTATTTTTTTATTTAAATAACAAGTGTTTTTTTTGTAACCATTTTTTTTTTTTTTTGGTAATTAAATTTTTACAACTTTTATTATTATTATATAAAAAAAAAAAGTAATATATTTTAAAATTTGATTAGATGAGTTTGAAAAAAATTGGTTTAAACTAATTCAAATAAAATTTTTAGATATTTTATTAATTATTTTTAGAAAATATCTTTTTCCAAAAAAAAAAATAAAATAAAAAAAAAAAAAAAATAATATCTGGAAAAAAAAAAAAAAAAGATGAAAATAAATAATTTAATTTACAATGAAGGTAATTCATCCATTAATGTAAATTTAAATAGTTTTAAAAAATTATTACAACCACCAAAAGAAAATATAAATTTAGTAGCAATGGATGATAAAACTATTGAAATACTTGGATCGGATGATGATATTAGAAGAGTATTAAATTCATTGAAAATTCAAGTTGATAAACATGGTAATTCATTAATTGAATCTGATAAATCAATTGGAAAAACAACATTAATTAAAAACTATAGTCAATTATTTAATGACCAGTATGACCTAATTACAATGATTCATAATGAATCAATGGATAAAGATTTATCAACATTCGCAATGTATATTGAAAATTATGAAAATGAAAATAATAATAATAATATTCAACTATTTGATAAATTAACAAATATAAATAATTTACCAATACTTGTAAATGAAAAACTTTATAAATATTTGAATGAAACAAATAATAATTGGTTAATTTTATTTGATAATGCAAATTTAAAAAATTTAAATGAATTTCAAAAATCAGTACCTTTAATTTTTAATAGTAATAACAATTGTAAACATCATATATTAATTACAACTAAAGAATCTCAATTAAACAATATTGAAGATTTTAGTGATTTAGTATCATTTACATTAGAACCATTTTATGAAAGAACTAAATCAACAATTTTTATTAATAATCAAACAAATGAAAATAATTTATTTTTTTATAATAAAAATGAAGTTATAAAAAAGGGGATTATTCCAGAAGATGTTTCACATTTAATTTTAGGATTAGATTATAATTTACCAATACCAGATCAATTTATAATACCAAGATCAGTGGTTGAGATAACATTTGGGTTTAATTATAATATATCATTCTCTGAAACTATTTTACCAAATTCAATTACAAAATTAGTATTAGGTCATGGATTTAATCAAATTATATATCCGGGTGATTTACCAAACAGTATTAAACATTTAGAATTGGGTCATTGTTTTAATCAAATTTTACAAGTTGGTTCAATACCTTCATCAACAACATTTTTAAAATTTTCACATTGTTATAATCAAAATTTAAAACCTGGTGTGATACCATCAAAAGTTAGAGTATTAGAATTTGGTCATTGTTTTGATAAAGTGATCGGAAAGAATACATTACCATATGGTTTATTAAGTTTAAAATTTGGTAACTTTTTCAATCAACCAATTGAAATTGATGAAATTCCAAAAACTGTTAAATCAATTCACTTTGGGTACTACTTTAATCAACCAATACCTGAAAATGTAATACCATTCGGTGTTTATGATTTAACATTTGGGTGGTCATTTAATCAAGTGTTAACAGAAGGTAGTATACCAAACTCAATTTGTAATTTAATTTTCAACGGAATGTTTAATCAAATGGTATCAAACACTAACACTATCCCACTATCAGTACAACATTTGCAAGTTGGTAAGAATTTCAATCAGCCAATTAACAATCTATCATCATCAATCACACATTTAACTTGGAATAGTGAATTTAAATTAAAAGAAGACCAATTACCAATGACAATTACTCATTTAACATTT